>NC_139023.1:92307970-92521875 GCF_964662115.1 Mustela nivalis | reverse complement strand
GGGCTCTCTTCTCAGCAGGAAGCCTGTTTCCCTCTCTCTCTCTGCCTGCCTCTCTGCCTACTTGTGATTTCTCTCTGTCAAATAAATAAATAAAATCTTTAAAAAAATGGAACAAATAATCCTAAAATTTATATAAAACCAGAAAAAAAACCCAAATAGTTAGAGGAATGTTGAAAAAGAAAACCAGAGTTGGTGATAATACAATTCCAGACTTCAAGCTTGATTACAAAGATGTAACCATCAAGACAGTATGGTACTGGCACAAAAACAGACATATAGATCAATAGAACAGAATAAAGAGCCCAGAAATGGACCCTCAACTCTATAGTCAATTAATCTTAAACAATGCAGGAAAGAATGTCCAATGGAAAAAAAAGACAGTCTCTTCAACAAATGGGGTTGGAAAAATTGGACAGCCACAGGCAGTAAAAATGAAACTGGACCATGTCCTTATACCACACACAAAAATAGACTAAAAATAGATGAAAGATCTCAGTGTGAGACAGGAATTCATCAAAATCCTTGAGGAGAACACAGGCAGTAATGTCTTCGACCTCAGCCACCCCCTTCCTAGAAATATCGCCAAAGGCAAGGGAAGAAAGGGTAAAAATGAACTACTGGGACTTCATCAAGATCAAAAGATTTTGATGAAACAGACAACAAGGAAACAGACAACAAAACTGAAAGACAACTGACAGAATGGGAGAAGATATTCGCAAATGACTTATCAGATAAAGGGCTAGTATACAAAATCAATAAAAAACTTACCAAATTCAAAACCTAAATAACAAATAATCCAATCAAGAAGTGGGCAGAAGATATGAACAGACATTTCTGTGAAGAAGACATCCAAATGGCCAGACATATGAAAAAGTACTCCACATCACTCGGCATCAGGTAAATACAAATCAAAACTACAACGAGATACCACTTCACACCAGTCAGAATGGTTAAAATTAACAAGTCAGGAAACAACAGATGTTGGCAAGGGTGCAGAAAAAGGGGAACCCTCCTACACTCTTGGTGGAAATGCAAGCTGGTGCAGCCACTCTGGAAAACAGTATGGAGGTTCCTCAAAAAGCTGAAAATAAATCTACCCTATGCCTTAGCAATCACACTACTGGGTACCCTAAAGATACAAATGTAGGGGTCTGAAGGGGCACATGCACCCCAATGTTTATAGCAGCAATGTCCACAATAGCTAAACTATATTCTCACATCTTTATCCATTCCTCTGTTGATGGACATCTAAGTTCTTTCCAATATATATATTAGAAAATATATATATAATATATATATATTCATTCATTTATATATTATTTCATTAAAAAATGAAATCCTGCCATTTGCAATGAAGTAGATGGAACTAGAGTGCATTATGCTAAGCAAAATAAGTCAATCAGAGAAAGACAATTATATGATTTCTGATATGAGGAATTTGAGAGGTGGGAAGTCTTGGGGGTAGGGAGGGAAAAAAATGAAACAAGATGGAACTGGGGAGTGAGACAAACCATAGAAGACTCTTGATCTCAGGAAACAAACTGAGGGTTGCTGGGGGGGTGGGGGAGGAGGGATGGGGTGGTTGGGTTATGGACATTGGAGAGGGTATGTGCTATGGTGAGTGCTGTGAATTGTGTAAGATTGTGTAAGATTCACAGACCTGTACCCCCGAAGCAAATAATACATTATATATTAATAAAAAATAAAATTTAAAAAAAGGAGCTGGTGATAATATAGAAACTCACCCTAGTGTGGCTGTGTTTCAGTAAAACTTCATTTATGATTTTCAAGTTTGCCATACAAACTGATGTTTGCCAAGCATATTTTAATCAGTCATCCATAAATTAATAAATAAATAGTAATGATCTTTAATTATGAAACTATGGTACATTGAAGTTATTCCGGATGAAAAAAAGTTACATCCTATTTAACTTCCCTTGAATGTATCCCTACATTTATTCATTCTATGCAGATTTATCAAATACCTATTAGTTCTCGGAAACTGTGGTATAATATGTGTATACAAAAATGTATGTATTTAGATATTGTATAACAGTTAATTTTTCTCATTTTCAAAATTAAATCTGTTAGTGTTTGTTACAAAGAATTTTCTCTATAAGTAAAAATAACATAATAGAAGTTTCAAGGATTTTCCCACTTTACAAAATATTTATTGAATCCTAGATTTTAATAGGACAATGTCAAAATTAAATTAGCACTCAAATATTCCCTGACACCTCATATCAGTGGGACATTTGTGATCATCAATACAAATTTATTACTTGTATATTTTCATGACAGATTATTACTGAATTTTCTCAAAACAACAAGTCAAGAGAAATCAGTACTAAGAAAGATTAAATGTGTGGCTTACCACTGAAGTTTCTCATTAGAATTAGTCTTAGGATAATAATCACTAAGTTGAGAGAGTAAAATGCAACAAAAAGAAATGACTAAATGAACAAGGAAACTTATGACATGTGCAAATTAGACACTACAAATTTCAGATTATTACTCTTATCAATAAAGAAATAGCAAAGAATGACGGCAGAAGTATTAAACAGTTAAATGTGCATAAAAAATGTACTACTTAAAGCCTGCCAATTTGACATGAGCAAAGAACTTTGGGTTTTGTTCATTAGAGAAAGGTGTTATTTTTGAAACATTAGCATCTGGTATGTTATAGCAGGTCTCCAAGTCAAGTTTTCTAACTCCATGAAAAACATGTGGTATTTTACATATTTACAGAAAAAGAACTTTGATTTTTTTTTTTAACAAACTAATGGACTGACTTTTCCAAGGCTTAAAAAATTGTAAAACTTGTATATTGTTGTTGAAAAACACGTTTTTTTTTTAAAAGAAGCTGACTTCTAGCTTTTTCAAAAGACAGTCTTCTCATAATCTAACATATTCCTTTTAAATCCTTTTAAAAATTTGAGTACAGGTGCCTCAATGTCACATTAGTTTCAGGTGTACAATATAGTGATTCAACATCTCTATGTGTTATGTTTATACTCATCATAAATGTAGCTAACATCTATCACCATATAGCACTATTGCAATATCACTTACTATATTCCCTATACTGTGCCTTTTATTTCCATGACTTATTCATTTCAAAATTGGAAGAGTGTATCTCTCACTCCCCTGCATTCATTTGGTCCTTCCAACCCCTTACCTCTGGTAACCATCAGTTCTCTCTATTTTGAGGTCTAATTCTGCTTTTTGTCTGTTTATTAATTTATTTTGTTTTTTAGTTCCACATATGGGTAAAATTGTATGGTATTTGTCTCTCTCAGTCTGACATGTTTCACTTAACATAATACTCTCTAGGTCCATCCATGTTGTTACAAATGACAAGAGCTCATCCTTTCTAATAGGTGCATAATATTCCTGTTTTTGTGTGTATCTTCTTTGTCCACTATTTATTGATGGACCCTAAGGTTGCTTCCATATATTGGTTATTGTAAATAATGTTGAAATAAGAATGGGGGAATATATATATTATATATATATATATATATACACACACACACATGTTATATAAATATATATACATTTTATATAAATTTATATATTATAATTATAAATCTATATTATAATTATATATAATATATAATTATATATTATATATACATATATACATATATTCATTTCAAAATATATTATATATATTATATAATATATATACATATATTATATAATATATATATTATATAATATATGTATATATATTATATAATATATATAATATATGTATAATATATATAATATATGTGTATACATATAATATATGTATATACTATATGTATATACTATATCGTATATATATAATAAAGTTATATATGTCTGTAAATAGATACATATTTTAAATTTGTGTTTTCTTCTTTTCTTTTTTTAAAATATTTTATTTATTTATTTGATAGAGAGAGATCACAAGTAGGCAGAGAGGCAGGCAGAGAGAGAAGGGGAAGCAGGCTCCCCGCTGAGCAGAGAGTCCAAGACAGGGCTTGATCCCAGGACCCTGAAATCATGACCTGAGCCAAAGGCAGTGGCTTAACCCACTGAGCCATCCAGGTGCCCTGTGTCTTCATTTTCTTCATGCAAATACCTACCTGTGGAGTTACTGGATCATATGTTATATCTATTTTTAATTTTTTGAGGAAACTCTATATTGTTTTTCACAGCATTTGCATCAGTTTCTATCCCCACCAACAATGAACAAGAGCTCCAATTTCTCCACATTCTCATCATCATTTATTACTTCTTTTTTATTTTAACCATTCTGACAGGTTTTAAGGAGATGATATCTCCTAGTGGTTTTGATTTGCATTGTTCTGATGATTAATGATTACAAGCATTATTTCCTATGTCTGTTGGCCATCCTGTGTCTTCTTTAGAGAAATGTCTATTCAAGTTCCCTGGACATTTTAATTTTTTTTTTGGGGTGTTTAGTTGTATAGATTCTTTATATATTTTGAATATTGAAATCCTATTAGATAAATCACTTGCAAGTATTTTTTTTTTCTCCCATTAGATTATCTGTTTGGTTGACGTTTTGCTTTGCTTTACAAAGCTTTTTAGTTTGGTGTAGTTCCAGTAGTTTATTTTTGCTTTTATTCCCCTTGCCTTAGGAGATACATCTAGAAAAATGGTGCTTTGGCAGATATCAGAGAAACTTCCTGTCTTCTTTTCTAGGATTATGGCTTTAGGTCTCATAGTTAGGTGTTTAATCCATTTTGAGTTTACTTTTGCGGATGATGTAAAAACTTGGTCTAGTTTTATTCTCTTGCATAACTTCCAGTTTCCCAAGCATCATTTACTGAAGAGACTATCTTTGCTCCACCATATATTTTTACTTCCTTTGTTATAGATTAATTGACTTTATAAATATGAGTTTATTTCTGGACCTTCTATTCTCCTCTATTGATCTCTAGGTCTATCTTTGTGTAAATACCATATTGTTTCAATTACTACAGCTTTGTAGCATATCTAAAAATTTGGAACTGTAGTACTTCTGGCTTTGTTCTTCTTTGTCAACTCGTTTGCTTTGGCTACTTGAAGTCTTTCATTGTTTGATACAATTTTTTGTATTATTTGTTATAGTTCTGTGAAAAAAAATGCTGTTGGAATTTTGAAAGGAATTTCTCTGAATTTGTAATTATTTTGGATAGAATTTTAATTCTTCCAATCCATGAACATGGAATGTATTTCATTTATCTTTTGTCCTCTTCAATTTTTTTCATCATTGTTTTACAGTTTTCAGAGTATATATATCTTTTACCTCCTGGGTTAAGTTCATTTCTAGGTATTTTATTCTTTTGGGGGCAATTATTAATGGGGGTTTTCTCTAAATTTCTCTTTCTACTACTTTGTTATTAGTGTATAGAAATACAACAGATTTCTGGGTTTTAATTTTGCATCCTCCAACTTCACTGAGCTTGTTACTTTGAATTGTTTTTTGATGAAATCATTAGGATTTTTTATATATAGTGTATCTGCTGCAAATAGTGACAATTTATCTACTTCCTTACCAATTTATTGTTTATTTTTCTTGTCTGATTGTTGCCGCTAGAAGTTCTAGTAGTATGTTGAATAGAAGTGGCAAGAGTGGGCTTCCTTGTCTTGTTACTCATCTTGTAGGAAAACCTTTCAGTTTTTTACCATTGAGTATGATGTTAGATGTGGGTTCTTTTATATATGGAATTTATTATATTGAGGCATGTTCTCCATAAACCCACTATGGTGAGAGTTTTTATCATGAACAAATGTTGAATTTTGTCAAGTATTTTTCTGCATCTATAGAGACAGTCATGACTTTTATTCTTCTTTTTGTTGACTTGTATCACTTTGATTTGTGAATATTGAGCTATTCTTGCATCCTCAGAATAAATCCCACTTGATTGTGGTGAATAGTCCTTTTGAGTTGGCTGGGGCTGATATATGTAGGAGTCCAGGGCTCACAGAGGCAGCAGACCAGTTAGCGCATCTGAGCCCTGCACTAGTCTGTGTTTTTGAGGTGGATGGGGAGCTTAGACCATGTCTGCCACCCCCTATAACCTAGAGAGCGTTCCAGCAGCTCCTTGACTATTTGGTGGCAGTCTAGGAATGGCTCTTCTACAAACTAGTTGTTGGTTTGAACCATTGCTTTTTTTTCTGGGCCCAAAGACAGACAAATATGCTTCTGGTCCTTGAGTACTATCCCTTCTCATTGTAGTTTGCAGTAGTAAGAGTGGAGTGTTTATTCATTGCTGTGTTTTGATCTCTCTTGCTCTTTTCTTTTGCATTCTGTATTTTGTTGTGCTGAAGCTGTTCAGTCAGCCCTTAATTCTTCAGGAGGAATTGCTCTGTAAATAGTTGCAATTTGGTGTGTTTCATGGAGAAGGTGAGTTCAGGGTCTTACATTGCCATCTTGGACCAGAACGTCCAGCAAGTGTGTTTTTATATGTTTGCCTATTCAGTCTGGGAATGGCTCATTGTTTTGCAGAAATCACTTATGCATTTTTAAATGTAGAGCTTGTAATAGTTAAATACCCAAATCAAATAATTAGAATATTAAATAAATGGCATAATATATACTTTGTTCATAAAAGCTTGGATCTATAGTCTTTAGACTTTTTGTCCCATGATTGCGGAATTGAAATTAGGAATTTATTTGAAGGACTAAGGAAGGGATTTAAATGTGTCACTCTTTTTTTCTTATTCTTCTTGTGAATAATAATTTGTTCAAAAAATCTTATTCTAAAGCAAGACTCAGAGGAATTCCCCAGCTATCTTGGCCTTGAATTATCATAATGGGTCTTCTGAGTATAGACTTATTAAAGACCAAGTGATAAATGAATCTTTGGCCCAGATCTTGCTCTCAGTGAGAACAATAAGACTGCTGATAACAATATCTTCATTTCTTTTATTCCCAAGTGGATAATTGAAATACTCTTAGCAGCTGACAAAGTTCTCATGTTGGTTACCTGACCTGCAGATAATTGTCCATTGTGATAAAAATGGCCATGTGTAAGCTGCTAAAATTTCCCCATACCCAGAGAGTAAAGCAAATGCAACACAGAGTTCCAGGAGGAATTACAGCAATTATTGCATGGTAAAAGATGTATTGGTGGTGATCATTATCATATCTTCCTTCAGTCCATTCATATTGCCTTAGGGAAAATCAATTTTATTTTGACAGGTAATAATGAATTTTGATGTAAGCTTAGCCAAATGGTGCCCCAATTGTATCTGTTATACTGAATGTGGTGTGTTAATTAGGTAGATCAATGTTACCTATGGATATTGCAGACCAATAAAATCTTTAATGTCCAAGTGGAGTAAATACAGTTTTTAAAGGAATAGAAGTATACAAGGAAACTAATTTTTTTTTCTTTAGCCTAAGGCTTTAATGTTTTTCACTTTTCTTTTATATGTCTGCTAAAATTGTTAAGTTCATATATGAATTTTACATTATAAACTTACTTGACTTTGCTTCCTTAGGTAATATGGTGATACAACATGTTCAAAATAGAATTTTCTTTGGGATCAGTACTGTATACAAAGAAAATATGGTTTATTTCCCAATGTATATATCCAATTTATACAGATTTTTCCAAATAAAATGGGCTTTATGTGCTTTTATTGTATTTTCACGTATTATCAGGGCTTTTTTTTTCTATCTTTCCCCCCTTTAAATGACTAACCAGTTGGTCCTTCACATTATTTTTTAACTTAGATGGTAACCTAATGTGGAGATAATCTTTCTCACTAATGAATGTAACTTTGTATCTATTTTATGCTTCAACTAACACATATCTTAGCTAGTCAAAGATTCACAGTTTTAAAGATAACTGTATAGCACGTATGCATGAATAACAAGTTAAGCATTCCACCCTAAAATGAATTTACATATAGTTTACATGGATTTGTGTTTACATTTAAAAATCAGGACTGAAGAAAATGCAGATAGTTTTATTTTTTGTTCTAATGCAAGTCCTTTAAATATAGACACAATTTGCTTATTGACAATTACCACTATATAAGATTTCATGTCAAAACATAAAGAGGAAATATAGCAGAATATTTTATGCAAGTATTAGTAAAGACAAAAATCCCAGAATACCTTTAAAATCAATTCAAATATTTAGTTAATACCTGAGAAGTATTAGAGCAGAAAGTTCTCAAAGTTTTAACTTTTAAACATGGTAATCAACTCTAACTTACTCTGTCAGATTTCAAAATTTCAAGCTTTCTAGTCATTTTTAACAACTTATACCTATTTGTATAAGTTATGAAATATTAACCATTAGTGCAATGAACAAATAATTAATAGTATCTTGATTATAATTACCATATATTTAAAATTTATTTGCTCAAAATGGAATATATGGCTTATTTGTTACTATAAAGTGTACAATAATATAAATTAAAAATAAAATTAACCTGGTGATATGTTACGGGAGAAAATATTTTAGGAAGCTCATAATAATGCTTAAAATATATGTTATTTACAGTTGTCAAGGGAGATACAAGAAGAATCAGCTGAGATATATTGAAATTAGTTGCCACTGAAATGCAAAAGTTATCTTAGAGAAAATGTATGTTAATTTTTGTTGGCATATAATACAATATTATGTTAACAATTTAAAAAACACACTTTGACCATCTGACAATTTCTGTAAGTTGGAATTCGACATGACTAATTGGGTTTTCAGCTCTGTGTCTCACAAGGCTGCAATCAAGATATCTACTAGGCGGCATTCTCACTTGGAGCTCAAGGTCTGTTACCAAACTTATTCAGGTTGTTAGCAGAATTTAATTTCTTGTGGTTATAGAGCTGAAAATCCCATTTTCTTGTTGGCTGCTGGCAACAGGTTGTTCATGGTGACATGCTCAATGAGTAGAATGGTCTACTTTCAAGAATGGCCCTCAAGAACTTTGCTCTTTGTATATACAGTCTTGGCCAATAGCTATCCTGGAAGTGTGGGCTCAACCCAATCATCTGCTTCTAGCAAATAAAATAGAACAAAATGAGGCAATGCCTTTTTCATGATGAGGTTAAAATGTCTATCATACTAGCTCTCTCTGCTGGAACTCTAATTAAACAGGATCATATATTGAGAGATGTTCTTTGGGGAAGTGCACACAGCAAGAAACTGAAGTGAGAGCTCTGTGCTCTGACCTTGACATTTCTTTAATTTCTGTGACATTCAACCTCAGTTCCAACATCTATAAAAGAGTAGGTTCAACTACAGCTTCTTGGATGCCTTTCTGCTAAAATTCTATGAACAGTCTACCGCAGCCGTTCTTACAGTAAATTGGTCTCATTTTTCTTAGATCCTGCGAGTCAACTTCTTACATAGGCATGAATTTTTAAAAGTTTTTCATTGTAATTCCAGTATAGTTCACATAAAGTGTGGCATTAGTTTCGGGTATACAGTATAGAGATACAACAATTATATATACTACCCAGTGCTCATTGTGAGAAGTTGTGTGAAAAGGCACAGATTTTTTCATACTGTTTTCTAGTAAAATTTCAAAGACACTTTCAAAAAATAAAGACCTGGCAGAAGCTGAAATAAAAACCTTCAATTTCTACACACAGAGACAAAAAAAAAAAAAAGGTTTGGGAGGAACTAAATCCTTTCAGCAGCCATCTAAGCCAGATCTGGATTTCTGAAGCACAGAAACTGGGAGGTGGCAAATTTTCGTGTTTTAATGAAATACATTTTGGAGTAATTTATTACATAACAATGTATAATCAACACAAGTTGTAGGTATACATTCATTCAAGTGGTAACAGTTACACTCAGTTTAATAATTTTTGAGGCTTCTGTAAAATGACATTTTTGCATTGATATGAAATATTTTGTACTTGATATATTCTTGTGATGTATGCATAGAGACAAAAAAATACCTTTTATATTAAATTAAAAACTAGTACCTCCAAAGTTGGGTCTATGTTATATTTGTTGAATTTTTGAGAAATTTTAAGGATAAGCAGGTATTTTAGAAACATATGAATTTTGGAATTTACTATACAGATTTTTTCCCATTATGATGGAAAAACCATTCATATGAGAATCACTAGGGTTTAGACTTATTGGAAAAAAATACTAAAATGCAGGCCAAATATCCTGTGAAATAATCCCTATAAGTAGAGTCAAGGAATATACATGGTAACTTCCCCATCCCGAAGTAGTCTTTCTAACCAAAAAAAACAAAAGTCATTACCGTTTATTTTTATTTTATTGATCATGTTGCAAAAGGTTGAGTCACATCAGAAAATAAGTTCACATTTTTGAGTGCTTATTTTATGAATTAATGTAAGTGAAAAATGAGTAAATTTCCTAAAGGTGGTATTCAATATCACTGCTCATTTTTCTTTTTGTCACAATGATTTGAAATATATAATGATGACCTAAATAAAGATGAATTTTATCTGTTTTTTTCCAAGAGTAAATGAAATATATATTTTTTAGAATACTGATGGAAAAATCTTTAATGTTGCATTCCATAATATTAGAAAATAAAGGTCAAAGGTGTATAACTCTTCACACTGAACCAGAAATATAACTTAAGGGTGCCACCTGCCTCTCTTTAAATTATTTTTTGTTAAATGTATTGTTTCTTTTCTATTTTTATAGGAAATATTTTGTAAGTTTGATATAATATTTTGGCAAGTGAAGATTTACTTTATTTTGATAGTTACATGTAATTCTGAGTTAGGAATGTAAACATATAATTAAATAACATACTAATTTGATTATTTTTTCAAATTTTGCCTTTACAATGCTGTAATGATTATATTTTTTTAATTTTTTATTTTTTATAAACATGTATTTTTATCCCCAGGGATACAGGTCTGTGAATCAGCACTCACCAAAGCACATACCCTCCCCAATGTCCATAAACCCACCCCCTCTTCTCCCAGCCCCCCTCCCCCCAGCAACCCTCAGTTTGTTTTGTGAGATTAAGAGTCACTTATGGTTTGTCTCCCTCCCAATCCCATCTTGTTTCATTTATTCTTCTCCTACCCACTTAAGCCCCCATGTTGCATCACCACTTCCTCATATCAGGGAGATCATATGATAGTTGTCTTTCTCTGCTTGACTTATTTCGCTAAGCATGATACGCTTTAGTTCCATCCATGTTGTCGTAAATGGCAAGATTTCATTTCTTTTGATGGCTGCATAGTATTCCATTGTGTAATGAATATTCTTATCTCACTATTTTATACTTGATTAAGTAATTATTATGGATATATCATAAAAGTCATGTTTAAAAGCCACCATGAGACTTCCTTTATTTCCAGTAAGTTTCTAAAGCACTTAAAAAGCACTTAGGTTTGATCTGGAGACATGGAAGGGACCCAACAAATTCTGATAATCACTTTTATTGATGTCATTATTGTTGAAGTTATTATTCTGGTTGTGCTCTTCTTATCTCATATACCTAGTTGTACAATCTTTAGAAATAGGTTTTGGGATTATTAATCTTCATGATCTAAAGCACATTAGGACTGCAACCGGATATAGGTGGAATTCAATAAATGTTTCTTTTAAAACAAGATTTTATTTATTTATTTGAAAGAGGGAGAGATAGGAGAGAGGGAACACAAGCATGGGGAGTGGGAGAGAGAGAAGCAGGTTTCTGGAAGAACAGGGAGCCTGATGGGGAACTCGACCCCAGAACCCTGGGATCATGACCTGAGCTGAAGGGAGACGCTTACTGTCTGAGCCACCCAAGTGCCCCAGGAAATGTTTCTTTAAATGGATGTTGAGAAGACATTACTCAACTTTGATCCAAATTCATTATGCCTCTACCATGACAAGAGGTTCTGACTGATTACAAGGGAGCTCAGCCTGATCATAGTCCTGAATTAAAACTTTTCTAGGAGATGCAAATTAATGCAGTATGTAGTTTTGAAAGTCCCCAACTCGGCACCTTATTCTCCATGAGTAACCACTTTAAAAATATTTCAATATTTATTATTTATTGATGTAGTGATATATATATATATATATATACATATATATATCTTACATAGAGAGTTTTATTTATATATAGGTAGATGATAGATAGATAGATAGATGATAGATGGATAGATAGATAGATATAGATTGTCTTGGTTCCTTGTTTCATCTTCTCCAATTTTACACATTGTTTAGTGATTTCCAGCTATGGAAAAAGTGTAATAAATCTACTTTACAATCCCTTGCCTGCTCCAATTGACTCTTTCCTCTCTAAGACTACCAGTAAAAATTACATCACAATTTTATGCCTAGATTTAAATATTGTCTATGTAGGGGTGCCTGGGTGGCTCAGTCATTAAACATTTGCCTTCAGCTCAGGTCATGATCCAGGGTCCTGGGATCGAGCACTGTGTTGGGCTCTCTGCTCAATGGGAAGCCTAGTTCTCCCTCTCGTAATCCCTCTACTTGTGTTCCCTCTTGGTGTGTCTCTCTCTGTCAAATAAATAAATACAATTTTAAAGAAAATTAAAAAATATATTGTTTATATAAATATTGTTTATGAATATCATCAATGTTATAATTTTATTTCTGTTGGGTTTGCTCTGTCCCCAACCTTTAGACTAATAAGTGTTTGTTTATTGCCATTATTTAGCATTTAAGTCTTCTTACATGAATATCCTTTGCAATTTTTCAACTGTAACTCCTCTCAATAAAGGCAAACATATAAATTATTAATTCCAAAATATTCTTGGAATAATCTTTCAATGGTCCCTCTGCCTTTTTTCTTCTATCTAGACCTTTGCTCACTAGATTTACTGCACAAAGACTAGATGCTCTTCTCACCCTCTTCAGGGAAAATCTCTTTATCTTTCTTTCCTTCTATCTTGAATCCTTTATTTACTGGATCTTATATCTCATTTTTAAATTTTTGTTGTTTTGTTTGCTCATTTTTATAGAGTATACCATCTCACTGCTTTATGTTAAAGAAAGAACTTGTGTATTGTAAAGTTCTTTTATTACATATTTTCTGGTCTGAAATAATTTTTTCCTTAGAAATGTAAAACACTTATATTATTTTATTCCCCATTTTGTTCCTGTAAAGATTTTTGCCATTTAAGTCACAATCATTTGCATGAAAATATATTGCTTGTTTTTTCATATTTTTTTTTCACATTGCAATCTTTAGGTCCCCTCTCTATATTTGATGTTTATTATTCTTTTACACACACACACACACACCACACACACACACACTCACACTAGGATTTTTAAGTTATTATTATATTAGACACAGAGTGGGTCTTCTCAAACCAGAAACATAACATATTTGCTTTTGATGTATTTTAACTATTATTTCTTTGGTTCATTTTGTCACTCAAAATTTTTCTCTTTTTCAGTTCTCAAACTCTCACTGGTTGAATAACAGACCTCCTGAAACTAGTCTGTTCTTGGCATTTTTTCTATTTTTTTTTCCACTTTCTGTAAGATTTCCTTAACTGTATTTCTCCTCTGAATACTTGTTTTCTGTTTATTATTTCTTGTTTGTTTTTTAATGGCAGAGGCTTTCGCAGTTGGTGTTTCTTCGTTCCTCATTCGTAAAATGGTGACTGGGTACTTGTTCTGGGTTTATATGCGTGTATTATGTGGTTATGAAGAGTTCTATGAGGCAACTGATATATTTGACTGAAGAAGAGTCCTCCAAGTGACAAAATATAAAGAAAAATTGTTCCAAACAGAAATATTACAAGTTTCTACATGAAAGTTACAAGCCCAGCTGTGCTGCTGTGTCAGAAGGGGACTAAGAATTGTATTTTACATTGTACAGATTAGAGGTCAGCAAATGATGGCCTATGGGACAAATGTTGCCCACAACATATTTTTGTACTGACTACAAGTTACAAATGGTTTTAATATCTTTTAATGATTAAAAAAAACTCAGGACTATCTTACAGCACATGCAAATTCTATGAAATTCAAAAGTTTTTGTCTCTAAATAAAATTTTTATTATAATCCACCCAAATTTATTTGTTTATATATTGCCTGTAGCAATTTTTGCCCTACAACATCAGTTGTACTAGTTGAGTAGTTGTGACTGAAATTGTAGATGACTTCTCATTGCTTCACACTGCTCTTGGGCTTCTTGTAAATTACAGTGTTGTAGTTATAACTTGGCAACATTTTGAATGTCATATGTCATATATAGCATAACACATTTTTTCTTACATGTAGTATCAGTGCATATCTATCATGTAAAAAGAAAAAGTTGAGTTCAAATGTCATGTTTTTAGGCACAGTGGAATATAGATTATTTTGTTTTATAATTATGGCAAAGCATTTTTGTTATGTGAGTATCCTCTAGCTGTTTTAAAATAATGCACTATACAATGACAATACAAGAACAGACATTTATTACAATATTCCTGATTCACAAAAAATGGAACAGAAAAATTGGAAAAGTCAAAACAAAATATTTTATCACAATAGAATTTCTACACACACAAACACACACACATGATCAACATAAAGCTGAAACCAAAGTACGTTTCCAAGTGACTCATGTGTTAGCCAAGCAGTGAAAGCTGTTTACCTATGGTTGCCTTAATTAAATAATGTTTAATTGCTAATGCTGAAGAAATGTGTCCTGAGAAAATAAATTGTTTAAGACTATTAACCTCCCATTAGAACATTGCAGACCTCAGGAACAACATCAATAGGCAATTAAAAGACAAGTAGAATTTAGAGTGATTTTTATTTTGGGTCTTGATGAATTGATAGATGTTCCCAGTACTATCCAGTTGTTTTGTTTGAAAAGTCAGTGCTGAAATTGAAGTGATTGAATAATTAGCCTGTATGAATAGTCTGTATGGAACAATTATGGTCAAGAAGTTGAGAAAACATAAATTAAGTGTCATCTGAATTGGAATTTGCTAAGATTCCAATTGATGGGGGAGAAAAGATGTGTGGAAAAAAAGTGGCAAAATTGGACAAATGTTAAAAGCTGACAAGATTTTAAGAAGTTTAATGTTTATGTTTATTCATCAGATTAATTATTAGAAGGTAAATATGAGGAAATTATTTGAATCTCATGTGTAATTAAACATAGGGTTCAGTGGTGAGCTTCATTTGATCTTATGGACTTAACCAACCTTAGCTCTATACAATTTTGTCAAAAATAGGAGTTAAATATTTGGTCTTACCCTGATACTTAGCTGTGTTGAGAAGTTTTAAGTGCTATTTCAACTTTTGGGGCTCAGGGCTGAGATTGAAATTTTTATGAAAGAGAAATGCTCTCAACTACTACTGTCAGACACTGAATGTCTTTGGAAACTAGCTTTTTCTGCAGACTTGATAATATTCTTTAAATGAATTCAAACTAAAATTACAAGGCCAAATTAAAAAAAAAGTTCTAATGCACACAAATTATACTACAATAATGTCATTTAGATGAAAATTAACGTTTGAATCACCAGTAACATCAGATGCTTTATATACTTGCCATGCTGTTAAAAGCTAAAGTAAGGGGTGCCTGGGTGGTTAGGTTGGTTAAGCATCTGATTCTTGATTTCAGCTCAGATCATGATCTCCGGGTTGTGAGATTGAGCCCTGCCATCAGTCTCAGCACTGGTCATGGAGCCTTGTTAAGATTCTCTCTCTTCTTCCTCTGCCCTTCCTTCCCCCGACTCTTTAAAAAAAAAAAAAAAAAAAGTAAAAAGTAAGGCCAGCCACTCCTCACCCCATTTATAGCAGACATATTTTTTGAGCTCAAACTAAAGCTTTATTTTTTCAGATATGCATGAAAATGCAAAGGAAATTTCCATATTTCAAAATACATTTAACCATTCAAATGAAATGCTTGCACCTAATTTGTAATCCAAAGTGATTAATCTGCAATATAATGATGTGCCAAAAAGCAAAAATCAATAGAAGAACCTAAGAGAATTTGGTATGTGCCTTCCAAGTCTTGAATAAGCTTAGTTAAAATCATATACTCATTGATTTATATCAGTATCTGTCAGTCCTTTCTTTGTGAAAAGACATTTTCAAAGATGAAATACAAAAAATCTCATCACATATCATCATTAACAGATTGGCATTTGAAATCTTTTTTTCATGATAGGGAATACTAACCTTGAATTTTAATTAAGTGGAATATTACTCCTAGTTTGCTAGGAATGCCATACACAAGCACCACAAACTGGTGGTTTTTAACAGCATTTATTGTCTCTGCCATTATGGAGCTAGAAGTTCAAGATCAGGGTTTTGCACAATTGTTTCCTTCTGAAGGCTGTGAGGGAGAATCTGCTCCAAGTTTCTCTTCTGGTGGTTTTCCAACAACTATGGTGTTCCTTCACTTGTAGAGATATGACTGATCTCTGACTGGTGGTCATAAGGCATTCTCCCTGTGTATATGGCTGTCTCCATTTTTTTCCATTTTATAGGGTTATTACTCCTACTGGATCAGGGCCCACCCAAATCTCATTTTAATTTGATTACTCCTATAAAGACACTATCTTCAGATGAGTTCACTTTCTGAAGTACCTGAGAGATATTAAGGCTTCAAGATATGATTTTTGAGGAAAGACAATTCAACACATAACTTTTTTTCTGAAAATTAATTTCATTCTTAGTAGAACTATATTATAAAATTCATGCTCCATTTATTGTTGTTATTATTATTATTATTATATAAGTGTCACACACTATACTCAATGTAAATGTGTTATATATTAGTGCTATCACTTGTCCTCCTATATATCTGGTGATTCAGTTTACCCAGATATGCATTTTGCATTTATAGAAAGAAATGAATACATAGCTGGAAAGTTCTATGGAAAAGACTCAGTAGGTTGTTTCTTTATGTTCAGTCATTTTCCCTGATTAAACTCAATTCTTCCATCTTCCAACTACTGTACCTAGGGTTTGTAATTCTGAAGATTTTCTTGAGTTATTATACACAGATCACATCTACAATTAGTTTTCAACATATATATATATATATATATATATATATATATATATATATGTATATTGTGTTCTGTTAAATCATTTACCATGTATGCACTTTTCTGCTATCTGCCCATCTGTCCATCTGCTCTGTTGTACCCAGTATCAGATTAAATCCTCAGTGAAGCAATACTGAGATAGATATTAGGAATGGAAAGAAATGGCTAGATCCTAGTACTTCCACATGCTTATAGTCTAGAGGTAGCCTGAGGATAGCATGACCTCAGTATAAATGCTAAGGCAGATGTTAAAGACAACAAAGGTTGTAGATTAAATGCACTCCCTGTTGCTAATGGCAAGTTCTTGTTTGAAGGGATATCTGAAAACTACATTTCCATTGCTGACACTGTCCATTTATGCTATGTATATTTATTTTCTTCATTCTTATAAAAACAAGTTTTAGTTTCACAGCAAAATTATAGAGAATGCAGAGATAGTTCCCATGTATCCTATGTCCCTCCACAGGTATACAGTTCTCAATTATTAATGTCCTTCACCAAAGTGGTATTTTTGTTACAATCCATGAATCTGCACTGACAATTATAATCTCTCACAGCCCACAGTTTAAATTACAATTCCCTCCTGGTTTTGTACATTCTGTGGATTTGGACAAATGCATAATGGCATGTATCCACCATTAAGTATTACACAGAACAGTTTCACTGCCTTAAAAGTCTTCTGTGTTTTGCCTGGACATTCCTCCCCAGCTACTCCCCTGCAAGCTGTGGCAAGCATTGATCCTTTTACTATCTCCATAGTTTTGCCTTTTCCAGAATGTCATATATTTTCAATTATACACTCTGTATTTATAGATTGCTTTTTTTCATTTAGTAATGCATATTTAAGTTCCCTCCATTTTTTTTTTCATAGCTTAATATCATAGTTCTCTTAGTGCGGGATAAAACTCCATTATGGACATAGCACTATTTATATACCCATTCACCTTCTGAAGGATATCTTAGTTTGGCAATTATGAGTAAACTATAAACAATTATTTATTATCTGTTCTATAAACAGCCATATGAAGGTTTTGTGTGGAAATAAGTTTTCAACTCCTTTGACCAAATACCAAGGAATGTGATTGCTGAATGATATGACAAAAGTATGTTTAGTTTTGCAAGAAACCACTAAACTCTCTTCCAAAATGGCTGTACCAGTTTGCATTCCTACCCATAAATTTGCTTTTATATGCACATTTGAGGTGTCACTCCTTTGGGTTTCAGTGTTTTTTTGTTGTTTTGTTTGTTTGTTTGTTTGTTTTCCCTGAGGTAGATCTTTTAAGTTAGGGTGATCTTAAAGAACAATAGACACTTATCATTTTCTTCCACAGTTACAGATTCTAAATTGCCTTTGTTCTCAGCTATTGCTTTTGCTGGTCTCAGTGTCTTAGCTGGTGAGGTGACCAAATGCCTTTTCCTGAGAGGTCTGAACACATATTTCTCTGGCAGCCATGTTTATCTCATGCAGGATTGGGGCTGTTGAGAACAATTTTTCCTGCATCTTTTTTTTTTTTTTAAGATTTTATTTATTTATTTGACAGACAGAGATCACAAGTAGGCAGAGAGGCCGGCAGAACAGAGAGAGAGGGAAGCAGGCCCCCTGCTGAGCAGAGAGCCCGATGCGGAACTCGATCCCAGGACCCTGAGATCATGACCTGAGCCGAAGGCAGCGGCTTAACCCACTGAGCCACCCAGGCGCCCTTCCTGCATCTTCTTATGTTCAATGTCTGGGAGCCTGAAAATCAAACTGACAAAAATACGGATTAGCAAACGAAAAGACAATTTTTCTTTTTTAATTCCCATACAAACATAGGAGTTCACAGAAAAGATGTGACTAAACAAAGTTCTTAGAATTTGAGATATATTTCATCGTAATAGAGGAAGGAGGCAAAAAAAAAGTGCTTATGGAAAATAAATGACATTTAGGAAAAATAAATGATCCCTTACAAAAATAGATGGGTGGATGATGTGATACTTTTGTGACAATGTCTGTTTCAGCATGCTGCCGACTTCTCTCTAGTGGTAAGAGTCACTGGTTGCAAAACTCCTGGGGAAATGATTTATGACAACTGAGTTCTTTTGGAAGATTCTGCTTTCAGGCAGATAAGGGAGTTTAGGGGGGAAAAAAGCCTTTTCTCAAAGGCTCAAAATAACATTTATGTCACAGGGACATATTCTAGACCCATTTATAGTATACGTGTTCATTCATAGATAATTGGGCAAGGGAATAGCCTCAGGCAGTCTGGATTCCATTTGTTTACCTCCATGCCTTATATAGCAACTTTACTTCATTGGTTACCCCCGCCAACATTCTGACTTATTTTTTACCTGCAGTTCCTTGGACACAAGATTACAAATTTTTCAGAAATCCCCCATACCTTGTGGCTTTTCCTCTGCAAAGTGTGACCTTTTGGGGACAAAGACACTTCTTTGTGCCTTTCAGGAATGCTGGTGCTTTGTCCTTTGTATCATTTATATCTTGCAATGGATTGAGGCTTAGCCCTCCAAAATTTATGGCTCGGCCTGTATGTCAGGATCGGGTTCAACAAGTGACCATTCATTCAGAAGGGCTCATCACAAAGGGCTCCATGACTAATAAGGCACAGCTACACTAAAGCTCTTTCTCAAAAGATGTGTAATTTTGTCATGTAAATGATATGATATGGCCTTCCTCCAGAACCCAAAGGTGGGGGCTAACTTTTGATTCTCCTCACTGGGCCACAAAGTCCACACTGAAACTTTTTTTTTTTTTTTTTTTTTTTTACAGTCATCAGCTATAGAGTTTGCAGACTTTATGTCCTGAACTGTAGGGCTGCAGGCATTCAGATCTGAATATACTATGGAGCCCTTTCCTGTTCAAGATCTATCGAAAGTTTTAAGCCATATTGTCCTTAGGTTTAGGAGTTGGACTACTCTTAGGTGAGAAAAATGGTTTACCAGACACTATGTTTCTTTGTGATGGCAAAGAATACAGGATGCAGCAATATGCTCCTTACTTTGGAGGTAAATGGACAGTATGTCCTTTTTCCTTGGACTAGTAAAACTCCACTAGTCCACAGAGATGTGAAGAAACACATCTCTGATTCTTCATAAAGTTTACTTCTACCTTCAGGAGTTATATGGGTATTGCTGAAACCTCTAGTGTGCTAACTGCCCCCTGCTTAGTCTTCCCTAATAGCAGATATCATTAATTTAATAGATTTTTGTCATTTTTTAGGATGACCAGGTAGCTCAGGTCTTTTCAGACTGTATTATGACAGAAAAGGGACTCATTAACAGAGACTTGAGACAGAGTTTTGAATGTATATTGTTGACAATTCCATGTGGATTTGAACCATTTCTGATCTTACTTTTTGTTTTTAGAAGGTGATATAAAGGAACACATTTAGCAAATCAATGACTACATATTATATACTTGAGGTTTTAAAATGTTCTAGAAAAGGTAGCATTCATGGACAGCAGCTACTCCTGTGACTATGTCCTGGTTGAGTTCATGAAAGTCTACAGTACTTCTCTAGGACCTAACCAAATTATATAGTATCTAAATATGTAATTTATATGTAGATTTGCCAAGAACCACTATTCCTGCACCCTACTGAAACTTAAGGTAGCATTAATTTCTCACATTTTCCCAAATATTATATTGTTGGGATTTACTAAAAAGATATTTCCACTATAATAATTTTTGCCTCAGAGTCCAAAGACCCAACTGGATATTATCCCAACTGTCAAGTATTTTAGTTTCAATTACACACACAGAAGATAGATAATGATTAGATAGATGCCTGGAAACAATGACCACTGTAAGCCAGTATTTGACCAGGATTTCAATAAACTTTGTATGCTCCAATAAGAGAGGCCATAGTGATAGCTTGTGTATCTTATAAACCGCAGCTATCAATTGTTGAAATTTATGGTTTTTTCCATTATCCCCACTATACAATAAATGTTGTTAGATCCTTTTAGGAAAAAGACTGGAGGAATTTTATATTATATAAATCTTACGGTGTTTCTGGTCCTTCCTCAATAAGTTCCTGCATTCATAGCCCTTTCCAATTATGTGCTTTTACATTTTTGCTGTCTTATAAAACACACGCATGTGACATACACATGCATGCATTCATATAGAGTACTTTCTTTTTACAATAATGCAAGATCATAAAAATGCCCTGGCAAGCTGAAATCATGCAAAATATTCTTAATGATGCTTAAGAAAAATTATGATTTTCCATGACCTCCAAAATTGTTTGTAAAACATTAAAAATTATCTTACTAAAAATGGTAACTCTAATATTTATTTCGTGCATTGTAAGAGGTAAAGTGCCTTATTTTTTTGTCGAAAAATCACTTAGAACTCTTTGAATAATGGTTACCGCTTTCTTACTGTATAACTTATAATTTGAAACAAAATCTTTTCTAAGCAATGGGGAATTGGCATACTCTTTTCTAAATCTGAATCATCTACCATTTTATTCTTTGCACTTTCAATGTAATGAAAAATAGAGTTCCTTTAGTGAAACATTTTTGGCCAGTCTCCTTTCATCTGGAACATCTTTATCTTTTCCATTATAACCACAGATCTTATTTATGCTGATAAATTCATTTTCACTAAATTCTTCTGGCTATATATCCAGAGGTCTTTCAACTTCAATAGTTCAGCATTCCCAAAATCGTCCATTTCTTCCGAAACTTCATTTCATCTGATTTGAATTTCATTTCTAGCATGAACACTTTTTGTTTGTCTGTTTGTTCGTTTTTTCTGTGGTTGACTATTTCCCTCTTTGATTATGCATTGTTGTAGAATGTCCTATGGGCTGTTCAGTAGGAGACAAATAGGTGGCACAATTACACACATTGCTTTTTGTGTGAATTTGATAATAAATGTGTTTCTACAGAAGGGAATAAAGTGATCAGTCATTGATCACGGTATGCATTTGTTATTCATTTGAGATTTGTGGAAGGAAGACCTAAAGTAAAGCTGTAGTTTTTATAATTACTCTCAGGAGAATGGTGTAATTGAAATTTGAATAGTGATGTAGGGAGGCAAAGGATTCTTTAACTAAACTCTGGCAACTGAGATGTTTGCATATTAGAACCCATGTTCAATGAGGACTGCCTCTGTCTGTGTGTGGAGTGTGTGTGTATGTGTTGTATGAGTGTGTGCCCCTACTCAATATTTACTGAATCAGAAATCTAAGATAGAGCTCAGTGATCTTTATTTCTACAAGACCTGCAAGTGGTTCTGATAGATGCTAAGCTTACATACCCACGCACATGTCATCATCATTGTCGCGTGATCATCTAGTTTGCTGAGGGAATCATTTTCATGGCTTTGTGCTGGTCAAGCTATCTTGGCTGCCATGATTTTTGCGACACCCATGTCTGGCTACTGGGGCCAAGCACAGACAACTGGTCTCCACTGTTCCAGGCACCATCATTCTCAAGAATAGTAACAAGCCTACTCTGTGACTACTTCTATCATCTCTGACCTGCAGAGGGAAACTACCAGGGAACACAGCAATGCTGGTACCCTTGTCACTAGTGAACTTCTTTCTTTCTTTTTCTGTTTTTCACTAGTGAATTTCTGATTGGTTTGGTGAAAGTTGTGTTTTGGTTCTTTTCTTGAAGCATACCTTGGGACATCTGGGTGGCTCTTTCAGTAAATGTCTGCCTTAGGCTCAGTCATGATCCAGGGTCCTGGGATTGAGTCCTGCATTGAGCTCCTTGCTCAACAGGGAGCCTGCTTCTCCCTCTGCCCTCCACTCACCCTGCTTATGTTCTCTCTCTCTCTCAGACAGAAAAATAAATAAAATCTTTAAAGAAAAAAAAAAAAAACATACTTGGTGGATCTTCAGGCTTCTCATAGTATATCCATTCTTGTATGTCAACTACACTTTAATCCTTTCCTCTACTGTTTGCTATAATAGTTCAGAAATTTTCACTTCAGATGGAAGGCATCAGTCCTTAGAGCCAGTTGTTTTAGTCTGTTTAGGTTGCTCTAACAAAATACCACAGATTGGTGACCTCTAAACAAGAAACATTTTACTTCACAATTCTGGTGGCTGGAAGTCCAAGGTCAGGGTGTTAGCATGATTGGATAAAGGACTTATTCTGGGTTGCAGAATTCTTTTATCTTCACATAATAGAAGGATCAATCAACTTCTCTGAGGCCTTGGGTACTAATTATAAGGGTACTAATCCCATACTTGAGGGATCTGACTTATAACCTTTCCAAAGTGCCCACCTCTTAATACCATCATATTGGGAGTTGATTTAAACATATGAATTTTGGGAGGGGCACATACTTTCAGACCCACAGCACCATTAAACCAATGAGTTTGATCCTGTGTGGTCCTTACAAATCAGTGACCATATAACACATACCTAAATATTTGTTAATCTGCTCTTGTAAATATTTCACTTCTACACAAACACTCAAGGTCTTTGTCAGGGTGTTAAATATTACATACCAAAAGAATTATTTCCAAATCCAAACTCTTCAGTGTTAAATATTATGTTGTTTCCTTTGTCCAAGCGACCTCAAACTCCAGTCCCATATTACTGCCAATGCAAGCTAATTCTTGGAGGTTTTTGGGTTATAATCTCTCTCCTTCATTACCTCCTTGTGTAATATTTTGCAAATTAATCCTAGCTAGCAACCTGGCATCTAGAGAAGTGAAGACAGACATCCTAAGGAGGGATACTGTTGCTTTGAAGGCACGAGATTTCTAAAGTGTCTTCACACTTCAGGTTCCACACTCTTAATAGGAAAGTTTGGCCACTTGTGAAAGAGCTTATGATATAAAGGAATCATGATATTAGGAAAGGAATCATGAGGAATCATAATATTATCTACCTGGATATTTTCATCTTAGGTACCATGACAGATCTCTTCAGCAGATAACCTTTTTGAAACTCGACAAATCTATAAAATCCTGAGGTAAGCCTTTAGCTTTTCTGTGCCTGTCATTAATCAGAAAGTTCTTCTGCTCTTCTTAACTAAATTTCACTGTTTATTAACAACCTTCAGTTTTTCATTATCCATCTGAGAACATCAATTCAACTTTGAACAATCAGTCAGTTGCATTACCCTTGTATGCATTGTTCTCCTAATTTTCAAAGACTTATTTATGTAAAATCCAGAACATTCCCCTCTACTGGAGCTTTCTTACAAATCACTTGATGGATACTTTAACAATAAGGCTTTCACACTGTGTTGAGACTATCCTTGCCATACATATTACCTCAGATGAGGGGTTCATTGTCAGTGAGCTGGGTATTCTAGTCCTGAATTTCATCCTACCAACCTGCTTCACTGGACTCTTCCCTAAATGAGCTAATTCAAAACTTACTGGACACAGATATTGATATAGAGTTGGGAGTGCAAAAGTTTTGTTAATGGGATACTGTTGTGAAAGTAAAGGGAGGAGGAAACAGGACAAGGCAGGAAGACTCCTGACTGTGAGGCAAAAATAACATTAATGAAAAGAAACAGAGAAGGAAGCAGAGGTAAGCAGAGGAAATCTCACACTGCACTGTGCTTCTGACAAAGTCCCAACAAACCCAATAAAGAACTCTGGAGCAAAGAAATAGCCAGACTTTATTCTTCCCACTGTGTTTAATCACTGGCTGCATAAATGCCTGGGAAGAGGATGACCACAGCCCAAATCAGGCAGATCCAAAAAGCACTACAGCTGACTACTGTCTGCTAAATAGACACCTCTTAAAGTTCAAACACAATTTCTTTTCTGGAAGGAGTTTCAAGCAGCACATTCTTGCCATGTAACCTCTCTTGAGGATTTACGATTTATTATGGTTTCAGAGGAAGCCGATATTTTTAGATTATATTCAATATGTCAAAGAAGGTATTTTACATAAGGAGCAAGAGCGTAGATAAGTTCTCTCAACACTGAAAATATCTTTCTATTAATATGGTGAGAGAAAGTCTGGGATAATAAGTCTGAATAATGGTTGGAGTCTCCACAATAGAATATTTTTATTAGTGTTATTATTTTAAAAGAAAGAGTGATGATTTTTTTTCTTGTTTACTTTTTGCAATCAGATTCACCAGATTGTCATCAGAACATTTTTCAGATGATTTTATTTATGTGATATAATAATAAAATGTTATCTCAAAATTATTATTTTTTTTAAAGATTTTATTTATTTGTGAGAGAGAGAGTACAAGCAGACAGAATGGCAGGCAGAGGCAGAGGGAGAAGCAGGCTCCCTGCCAAGCAAGGAGCCTGATGTGGGACTCGATCCCAGTATGCTGGGATCATGACCTGAACTGAAGGCAGCTGCTTAACCAACTGAGCCACCCAGGTGTCCCTCAAAATTATTTTTATCAGAGCTTCTTTGTATGTCTTTACAGAACAACAGAGATTTTTCTTTTCTTTTTTTTTTTTTTTTTACAAAAAATCATTCCTTTACTGGTCTACATTTGGAATCCTGTCAGTTGTCCCCAATCTTAATGCTCTAGGCATATTTGCTCAAAGGAATGTAGAGATTGTTGTTTACACGATTTTCCTATATATCTGGTTGTATATAGAAATGTTGTCAAAGCCTGTTGTACAGTTTTGAATTTCCTAGTATAAATATTGTGTGTCATAAAAAATCTACTATTTCTATTGCAATATATACTCACCAAGCCACTTAAGCCTAAAGGCATCTATTTTGCAAAGCTTCCAATCAGTTGACCCTTGGTTCACTTCTGCTAGTATCAAATGTCATGTGACCACTAGTATCTTCTCTCTATCACAGGTGGCATTATACCTCAGAACCATGAAGAACAGGTAGATAACATTCACAGGTAGCATCTGACTAAATCTCTGAGTTGGAGATTTCAGTTTAAGGCTGAATTCATTACCTCAGACTGAGTGTCAGAAGAGTTTAGGATCATCACTGCTGTAGTGTGAAGAAAACAACTCACTGTATCAGGTATACAATTGTATTAAATAAGAATTGAATGCACTGAATAACACTGAAATTTGAAAGAGCTGGATGTCATGGCTAAAATGTTACAAACAATATCATAAGAGGTCTGTATATTCATATATCTCAGAATCAATAGATTTTTGGGGGCTACTTTAATGTTAGTCTTTTATTAGAAACCAGAAATTGTCTAAATGTTTTAAACAACCAAGAAGTATTACTGGCGTTTGACATATCTATCTCAAAGAACTACCCTACTCATTCTGTAGTTAATATTTATCATTCATTTTTCTAATAGTCCTACTCAAGAGATAAAGAAAAAAATATTTAAATTCTTTCAGTGAAAGAAACAAAAAACAAAACAGATTTTCCCAAAGAATTTAGGAGGAAGAGGAAAAAAAATTAAGTCATCTAATTAAGTGAAGATTCCACAACCATTTGGAAGGATTTTAAGCTAGAAAAGAAAAAAATCTTGAAAAAGGAATCTTAGGTTCCTCGGTTTCTCAAAGGTGTGTGTGTGTGTGTGTGTGTGTGTGTGTGAGAGAGAGAGAGAGAGAGAGAGAGAGAGATTGAAAGAGAGAAGAGTATATGTTTTAAAACCTCATGCAGTTTTGGTCTAAATGATGGATAAAATATTAAACCATGATTTGTCCATAATCCTAGGTCCTTTCTAGCTTTAAATAAAGTGAATTGTTAACTAAGCAGAGATAAAAATGTAAGAGTATAATTTTAATTAAAATATTTTATTTTTTTAGAATAGCTTTAAATTTATAGAATAATTAAACAGATAATATAGAGGGTACCTATATGCTCCCTCTCCTAAAAGTTTATTTTTATTTCATCTTGTATTAGCATGATGTATCTCTTATTATTAATGAACCAGTCTGATAAATTTTTATTAACTACACTCCTTTGTCTAGAGTAAGTTTCACTCTGTATGTTGCACAGTTCTCTGGGTTATGACAAATGCACAATGCCATGTATTCACTATTATGATATCATTCAGAATAGTTTTCCCACCAAAAATCCCTTGTACTTCCCTCATTTATCACTTATTTTCACCTAAACCTTTAACAACCACTGATCTTTTTGCTGTCCCCATAGTTTTGTGTTTTCCAGAAATCATACAGTTGGAATCATACTGTCTGTAACCTTTTCACACTGGCTTCTGCTACATAACAATTCATTTAATATTTCTCCATGTCTTTTTGAAGATGTCATTTTTTTTATCACTGAATAATATTCTACTGTATAAACCTACAAGAGTTTATTAGTCATTCCTCTATTGAAGAAGGACATTTTATTACTTCTAGTTTTTTATAATTTTGAGTAAGTCTGCTACAAACATTCATGTGGGTACTTGTGTGGGGAAAAAAAAAAGTGTTCAATTGAATTGGTCCTTCCTAGGAATAAAGATTGTTTGGTTATATGGTAATAGAACATCTTTGACTTCTGGTGGGAATGCAAGCTGCTTCAGTCACTCTGGAAAACAGTATGGAAGTTCCCCAAAAAGTTAAAAATAGAGCTACGCCACAACCCAGCAATTGCACTACCAGGTATTTAGTGATCTAAAAGGGCACTTGCTCTCCAGTGTTTATAGCAGCAATATCTACATTAGCCAAACTATGGAAAGAATTCAGATGTCTGATAACAGATGAATGGATAAAAAAGATGTGGTATATATTATAATTGGAATATTAGCTATCAAAAAAGTGAAATCTTACCATTTGTAACAACATGGATAGAACTAGAGGGTATTATGATAAATGAAATCAATCAATCAGAGAAAGACAATTATCATATAATTTTGCTCATGTGGAATTATGAAGCAAAACAGGATTATAGGGGAAGGTAGGGAATAATAAAACAAGACAAAATCAGAGAGGGAGAGAAACTATGAGACTCAACTATAGGAAACAAACAGTGTTTGTGTAAGATTTTTGGGGGAGGGGGTAACTGGTTGATGAGTATTAGAGAAAGCACATGATCTAAAGAGCAGTGGGTGTGATACATAACTGATGAATCACTAATGAACTCTCTCTGAAACTAATAATACACTACATGGTAATTGAATTTAAATAAAATAATATAAAAAAAATTAAAAACAACACCTTTGTAAGAAACTGGTGAATTTCTTCCAAAGTGCCTGTACCATTTTGCATTTCCAATAGCAACAGGTGAGAATTTTTGTTGCTCAGCATCCTCCCTAGTATTTGGATTTCTCAGGTTTTTGTATCCTAGCAATTCTAATACCTGCATAGTGGGATTGCATTATTTTCACTGAAGTATAGTTAACACACATAACATTTTTTTAAATTTACAATTTCCTAATAGCATATCGTATTAGGTATATTTTCATATGCTTGTCATCTTTATATCTTTTTTTGATGAAGTATCTGTTCTGATTTTTTGCCCATTCTTTAATTGTATTATTTTCTGTTGTTGAATTTTAAAAGTTCTTTGTGTATTTTGGTAAAAGTTCTATATTAGATGTATCTTCTGCAAATATTTTCTCCTGGTCTGTGGCTTATATTCGAATTATCTTGATAATGTGTTTAGCAGAGAAAAATCTTATTTTTAATTTTAATAAAGTTTAGTCATTTTCACAGATCATGCTTTAGCTATTACATATAAAAACTCATCATCAAACTAAGGCTACCCAGAATTTCTCCTATGAGTCTTCTAAAAGCTTTAAAATTTCCCATTTTAGGGGTACCTGGGTGACTCGGTTGGTCAAGTGTCCAACTCCTGATTTCAGCTCAGATCTTGATCTCAGGATTGTGAGACTGAGCCCCAAATCGGTTTTGTGCTGGGGCAGGGCCTGCTTTAGATTCTCTTTTTCTGTCCCCTCTCTCTTTGTATCTAAAAAAAAAAATCATTTTACGTATAGGTTTATTTTATTTAATTATTATTTTTTTGGTAAACAATGTGAGGTATGCATTTAGTTTTGTTTTTGTTTTTGTTTTTGCTTGTTATTGTTTTTGGTACATGTATGTCCAATTGATCCAATATAATTTGTTGAGAAGAGTATCCTTTTTCCATTGAATTTCCCTGGCTTCTTTGTCAAAGATCAGTTGACTATATTTCTATGGGTTTGTTTCCAGGCTCTTTATTCCGTTAATCAATTTATCCATTCTTTTGCCACTACCACACTGTTGCGATTCCTGTAGCTTGACTGTTAGTCCTAAAGTGAAATAGTTCCAGTCTTCTGACTTGATTAGTACTGTGATGGGCCCTTTTAACTTCTTTGCCATTTCATATAAAATTTACAGTTTATAGAAATCCACAAGATAGTTTCTTTGGGTGGTATTGGGTTGAATCTACAGATCAATTTTGAAAGAATTAACACCTTAGTTGTATTGAACTTTTCTATCAGTGAACATGAAAGAACTCCCCATTTATTTGGATCATTTTCCATTCCTTTAATCAGAAGTTTATAGTTTTTTCACATACAGATACTATACATATTTTGTTAGATTTATAGCTAAATATTTCATTGTTTGGTGCTAATGTCAATGTTACTGTATTTTAATTTCTAATTCCAGTGGTTCTTTGCTAGATTATAGAAAAGTGATATTTGTATATTAACTTGTATCCTACAACTTTGTTATAGTCTTTGTATTTTTGGAAAATTCCTCTTATTGATTCTTTGGTGTTTTCTACATAAACAATGTCATCTGAGAACAAAGATAGTTTTATTTTCTCCTTCCCAATATTTTATTTGATTTTGTAGTATTATTTCATTTCCCATACCATGTTCACTAGAAGTAATGAAAGGGGTTGCTTTGTTTCTGATTCTAGGGAGAAGGATTTATTTTCTCATCATTAGTTATAAAATATATATATTTTTTGTTTCTCTTTTGGAGATGTCATTTTGTCAAACTGGGGTATCTCCATTCTATTACCTAGTTTGCTGAGAGCTCCTATCATAAATGGGTATTAGATGATTTTTCTGAATCTATAGATATTTATGTAAAATTTTTCTTCTTTAGTATTTCTTTATTATGAATTTAATGCTCATAGGATCAATAGTAATGACTCATCTTTCATTTCTGATATAAAAATATGTGTTTTCTCTTTTCTTTTTCTTGGTTTATATAGCTAAGTGTTCATCAAATTTTTATATCTTTGCTAAGAATCAGCCTTGGCTTTTTTGACTTTGTTATTGATTTCCTATTTTCTATTTCATTGGTTTTTGTTGTAATTCTTCCCCCCCTTCTGTTTGCCTTACATTTAATTTTTCCTTCATTCTTTTGCTCTTAAGAGTGAAATTTAGATGACTGAGTTTAGATCTTTCTTCTAATACATGAATTTAGTGTTACAATTTCCCTTTAAATACTTGTTTTGCTGTATCCCATGAGGTTTGATAAATTTTATATTTTTATTTTCTTATAGATCAAAATATGTATGTATATATGTAATATAAAAGTTATATATGTGTATATGTTATATATGTATATATATTACATATATATGGAGAGAGAGAGAGCAGGGGAGGGGAATTGGGAGAGGGACAGAGAGGAAAAGGGTGAGAAAGAATTTTAAGCAGGTTCTACAGCTGTCATGGAGCCTGACTGGGGGCTCTATCTCATGATCCTGAAATCATGACCTGAAATGAAATCAAGGGTTGGATGCTTAACCAACTGAGCCACCCACATCCCCCTGTATGTATTTTAGATAGAACTAAAATTTTATTTTAAAAATTATTTTGGGTATAGTTGGCACAGATTGCTATACTAGATTTAAGTGTGCAACATAGTGATTCGACTCCCTCTATACGTTGTGCTATGCTCACCACATTGTAGCTAACATCTGTCACCATGCAATGTTATTACAATATCATTGATTTTTATTTCCTGTGGTATACCTTTTGTTTCTGTGACCTACTCATTCCATAACTGGAAGCCTGTATCTCCTACAGCCCTTCACCCATTTTGCCCATTTTGAGGTTCTGTTTTTGGAGACTTATACAGTATCAATTGTTATGTCTTCCTGAAGTATTGACTCCTTAATAATTATACAATATACATCTTTGTCTCATAATTTGCCCTATTCTGAAGTATGTTTTGTCTGAAATCAATAATCTATTCTAGCTTTCTTTTGATTTGTATTAGCATGATATATCATTTTCCATCTCTTTGTACTTAAGGTATTTGCCTCTTGACATTTAAATTAATTTTCTTCTATCAATAAAAATCACAAAGCAGTCTACTGAATGGGAGGGAATATTTGCAAATGATATATCTGATAAAAAGTCAATATCCAAAATATATAAAAATAAAACAAATAAATCACCCAACTTAAAAATGGGCTGAGGACCTGAATAGACATTTTTCCAATGAAGTCATTCAAATAGAAAGCAGGCAAATGAAAAGATATTAAACATGATTAATCATCAGTGAAGTGCAAATCAAAACCACAATGAGATATCACTTTAAACCTGTCAGAGTGGCTAAAATTAAAAAAAAAAAAAAAGAAAAGATAAGAAGTAACAAGTGTTGGTGAGAATATGGAGAAAAAGGAACCCTTATGCATTCTTGGTTGATTGCAAATTGGTGCATCAACTGTGGAAAAGAGTACAGAGGTTCCTCAAAAAATTAAAAATAGAGTTACTATATTGATCTGGAGTGCCTAGGTGATTCAGTCAGGTAGGCATCAGTCTCGATTTTAGCTCAAGTCATGATCTCAGGGTCTTGAGTTTGAGTCCCCCATCAAGCTCCATCAGGCAAATAGTCTGTTAAGGACTCTCTTTCTTCCTCTCCATAGGCCCTTCCCCAAATTCACAATTTTGCTCTCTCAAATAAATAAACATTTCTAAAAAATGACAATGTGATCCAATAATTCCACTATTGGATATTTACCCAAAGAGAATGAAAACACTAATTTGAAAAGATATGTACACTTCTATGTTTATTACAACATTATTTACAACCCAAGTGTCTACTCATAAATGAATGGATAAAGAAGATGTGGTGCATATATGTACATACACAACAGAATATTACTCAGCTATAACAAAGAATGAGAAATTTCTACTTGCAAAAAAAAAAAAAAAAAGAAATTTCTACTTGCAATGAACACAGATGGACCTGGAGAGTATAATGCTAAGTAAAATAAGTCAAACAGAAAGACACATATACCATATGATTTCAATCATATGTAGAATTTAAGAAACAAAAACAAATAAGCAAAAAAAGAGAAAAACAGAAATACCCAAATATAGAGAACAAACTGGTGGTTGCCCAAAGAAAGATTGATGGGAGAATAGGTGAAATAGATAAATAAAGAGCACATGCATAATGTTGAGCACTGAGTAATGTAAGAACTGTTTAATCATTATATTGTTCACCTGAAACTATATATTATTGTATGTTAATTATACTTTGATACAAAAAATTAAAAATTAAAAAATAATAAAGTGGATTTATTTAAGTAACATGTGGTTTATTGTTTAATGTCTTTGTCTTTTAATTGGAATATTTTGCCCATTCACATTTAAAATAATTGTTGCAATATTTTTATTAATATCTAAAAACATAAATATTTTTATTGTATTTGCTTTTTCTTTCTTTGTAACTTCTACCTTCTTTGGTTTTGATTGATTATTTTATATTATTCCACTTTCTCTCCCTCTTAGAACATCAAGTATATATCTTTTTTTTTTTAAGATTGTATTCATTCACTTGACAGACAGAGATCACAAGTCAGCAGAGACACAGGCAGAGAGAGAGAAGGAAGCAGGATCCCCGCTGAGCAGAGAGCTCGATGTGGGCTCCATCCCAGGCTGAGCCTAAGGCAGAGGCCTTAACCCACTGAGCCACCCAGACGCCCCTCAAGTACATATCTTTTATAAATATTTTTTGTCGTTACCTTAAAGTTCGCAATATAATTAAAAGTAATCCAAGTTCATGTTCATATAAGCATTAAATTGCTTCACAGATAGTTCAGGTTATCTTATAAAAGTATTCCAAATTTTCCACTCCATCTCTTATAACAATACTATCATTCATTTCACTAATCTATAAGCTATAATCCCCAAATACATTGTGTCTACTATTTCTTTGAATAAACAGTTATTACTAGATTGGTTATGATTAAGAAAAACAAAATATTTTATTTTACCTTCCTTTATTCCTTCTCTGAAGCTCTTCCCCTTTTTCTATGTCTGCTTAATCTTCTGACCTATAATTTTTTTTTCTCTTAAAATTATTTAACATTTCTTACAAAGGAGATCTTCTGGAGAAAAATTCTCTCAATTTTGACTTGTCTGAAAAAGTCATTAATTCTTCACTTTCAATAGATAACTTCATTGAAAACAGAATTCTAGGTTTTTTGTTTGTTTGTTTTGTTGCCTTCAACATTTTACAAATTTCATTCCCTTCTTGCTTGCATGACTTCTGAAGAGAAGTCCAATGTAATTCTTATCCTTGTTCTTCTATAATTTAGGTTCTATTTATTCCCTATCCTCTATCACCAGGTTCTTTCAAAATTTTCCCTTTGACATATCAGGGAGATCATATGATAGTTATCTTTCTCCGCTTGACTTATTTCGCTAAGCATGATACGCTCACAGACCTGTACCCCTGGGGATAAAAATATATGTTTATAAAAAATAAAAAATTATATTAAAAAAAAAATTTTCCCTTTGACTTTGGGTTTCTATAGTTTGAGTATAATACGCTTACATGGAGACATCTTGTTATTTATCTTACTTGATGTTCTCTGAGTGTCCTGGATCTATGTCTTTCATTTTGGAAAATTTTCTATCATTATTATTTTGATTTTTTCTTCTGTCCCTTTTTCTTTTTCTTCTGTTACTCCTGTTATGCATCTTGCACCTTTGCTTACTTTCCCACCACTTTTGTATATTATCTTCAATTTCTTCATGTTGTTGTTTTTTCTTTTGCTTTTTATTTGGGAAGTTACAATTGGCATAGTTTCAGGGTCACTGATTCTTTCCTCAATCATGTCTAATCAAATGATGATCTCATCATTTTTCTTTTTTATTTTTCTTATGGAATTTTTATTTTTAGCATTCCTATTTATTTATTTAGTTAGTTAGTTCTTTCCATCTGTCTGCTTACTATATCCATCTATTCTTACATGTTGTTTACTTTTTCCATCAGAGTGCTTAACATATTAGTCATTTTTATTTTATATTCCTTACCTGATAATTTAAAGATCTATGTCATATCTGCATTGGTCTTAATGCACGTTTTGTTTTTTCACAATATGTTTATTTTTGTCTTTTGGCATACCTAGCAGTTTTAGTTGTTGAATATTGGACATAATGTATCTGGTACTAAGAACTGAAGTAGTCAGGGGTTTGGCATGAGGTTTATACCACTCTGGCTAGGGTTGAACTGAGTTTGTTAAAGCTATTACTGTCAAAGTCTTTAATTTACTATTGTTTCCTTGTTTGTTTATTTTCTTCTTTGTGGGGTTTCTCAAAGAACTCCTAAAATAGTGTCTGAAAGTTACAGCCTTCTTGATTATAATCAATGTTTTGAAGTCCTGTTGTGGTGTTAAGCTATTGGAAAGAGTAATTCTATAATTTTATGATAAAAATTTTAGGTTTTTTAGTGGTTTTGAGTCCCTGGACTGTGATATTCAGCAATAATACTTAGTTTCCCACCCTTCCTCCCAAGTATGACTAGCTGGCCTGAAGGAGCATATCACATGCCCTTTTCTCAAGTCAGGTAAAGCTCTAGTAGATTCTTCTGAGGATAGGCCCTTGTTATGGAAAATATTCTGAGCATAATTTTAAATTATAACTTTTCTGTTCTTACTTGAAAAACAACATGATTTATATCCAGTCTCAACCAGGAGAAACTCGCAAGTTTCCTGGAAGTAAAACCCATGAAAGTGTGGAGACGTCTAAAGACTGAGACTTCAGACGTGATTAATTCACAAGATAGTCTACACAGCCTCCAGCAGTTTGTCAATTTAGATTTAAGTATTTTTATCAATGACTGGCCCCAGTGGCTCCTGCTCCAGATATGCTAATCTCAGTTGTGATTCTTTGTATTTGTCTGTCTCTCTATTATCCCTGGTGGTAGTTTGTCCTGGGACATCAATTCTCTGATAAATCTATGAAAAGTCAATAATTTTTAGTTTTGTTTAGTCTCTTTTTCCCTTTTTAATTGTGAGGACAGGAGTGATGACTTTTTTTAAGTTCTTTACAGAAACTGTAAGCCCAAAAATTTTAATAATTTTTTTCTTTACTGTAGAAGCTAAGCAATGTGATAAAATCTTTGATAGTCACTTTTTTCTCTTCCACTTTTTTCATTCTAAGTTCATCTGCAAAAGTCCATGCTCACTTATTTATAGATCTTAAATGTATACATTTGCTATGAAATAAAATTGACATGTACTTGTGATATTTACTAAATTATGTGTAAAATCATTGTGTTACTATTTTTCATGGTGTTTCCTTTTGTTGTTATTATTTCTATCAATATGAAGTTCCTTGGTGTTGATTTTATGTTAAGTGTGTTGCTAGTAAGCAAATAGACATTCATAATATGTATTATATATATGAGTTCTATTATGTCAAACTATTTTGAAAGGATATGCATTAGTTGTCCCTGGAAATGTATTTTAAGAAGACCTTAATATATGCTTAGTTTTATACTCATCTCTGGCAAATCATCAATCAAATAATTTTATGCACCTCAATATAGTCAATAATCAGTATGAATTTTTTTAAAAAAGTAATACTTTTGACTAAGTTGACTTTGTTTTGTAAGTACTATAATCAATAAGGAAGAATCAAATATCTGTCATTTTAAGTACACTACAAATCAAGGTAAAGTTGTATTTTTGAAATGTCTAGCTTTGTGCATACTAATAAAGGCACTTAATACATTATACTTTAGGGGATATTGTTCTCTTGCCTAGCTTCCTACATTTTTTATATTTCTGTGTTTACTAATCAATTTCACACCTTGAGCTGAGGGACTTTTACCTATTATAGAGGGGAGTTTTGAAAAATAGGCACATTAAAGTGAAATAATTCAAAACTGCCAGTTTATAAACAACTCTATAACTTCTAGAATAAGGCAGAATGCTATACTTCTAAAAGCTAATGGCATTAATTTAATAGAAAATGTCATAATATTTCAATGACAACAGACAGTCATATTCTTCAACCTTGAAGATTATAAAAAAATTTTCATATCTTCAGCAAGTTGAGAAAAAGAAAAAGCAAATTAAAAGTGGATGTACTCTCACTTCACCTCTATTACCTTTTTTAAAACTGCAATTATGCTCTTCTGGTATTATTACAATAAATCCCTTTACTCTTTGTTCTAATTTTGACATTTTTATTACAAGCCATTCTCCATACAGCTGCCAGATTTTACCACATCCCAATTTAAGACTTTTCAAAGTCTTCTTATTCAAGTTTGTGTGAAGCTTAGCTTTTTACAAAAGGCCTATCAGGAATGATATCACTTGGATTTTGCTTAAGTCTCAAACTTTATTGTTCTTTGTTATTAATGTGCATTTTTCATATATTTTTAAAAATTTTCTACCTTCATTTAGCTATAGTTGACAAATACAAATTATATATACTTAAGATGTACATCAAACATTTTGTTGTATGTATACATTGTGAAATGAGTCTCACAATCACTGATTAATGTATCTATCACTTTTTGTTGCTGTTAGAACACTTAAGGTATATTCTTTTATAAAATATCAAGTATGTAGCACTTTATCATTAACTATAATCACCATGCTGTATATTAGAGCCCCAGAACTATAATTTACAACATCTTACCATAACTAACTATAATCTTGTAATGGAGTTTGTATCCTTGACCAACAACTCCCCATTTCCCCCAACTCTCCACCCCTGACTATTGTTTTACTCTCTGCTTCTATGAATTGAATTTTTAGATTTCATATATAAGTGACATACAGTATTTGTCAATCTGTGTCTGGTTTAGTATAGTTTACTCCAGGTTCAATCATATTGTAATGTCAGGATTTCCTTCTGTTTTAAGGGTGAATATATAATGGAAGATAACATATAGTTTGTACTGTACATATATAATGTCATACACATGCAGTTTTCCATATATGTGTGTGTTATGAACACACTCTGAAGGTGCACACATGAGTTGTGTCTTTCCATGATGTCAGATTTATTCAATCATAAAAAGTTTAATAATTATAAAGCAGATTCAGGATTCTAAATTCAATGGCTTCTTGCATAGCACGCAGAGCAGGGCAGAAGACAGACCCACACAAACAAGATAACAGAAGGGTGTAAGAAGTTCAGGAACTATACACACAGTTGAGACAAGGCCTTCATCTGGTCTGGGTCAGCTCTCTGCAGAGCACTTACTTCAAGCAGTGAAGCTTCTTGCATAGCACACAGAGCAAGACAGAAGACAAACCCACAGAAAAATAGAAAACAGAAGGTTGTAGGAAGTTAAGGAACTAAACACACAGTTGAGACAAGGTCTTCATCTGGTCTGGGTCAGCTCTCTGCAGAGCACTTACTTCAAGCAGTGAAGGGTCTCAGTTCTGTTTTGAAATCAATGGGGCAGAGTCTTTGGAGTCAGCTGCCTTTTTTAAGTGGTCAGACATAGAGAAATCATGTCTGAAGAGTCTGACAGTTTGCTGCCAAAATCCTCCCCTTTTATTTTTGTATTATTTTTTAAATTAACATATGATGTATTATTTGCCCCAGGGGTACAGGTCTGTGAATCATTAGGCACATTTCACAGCACTCCCCTTTTTAAAGGGATTTAACTAGTCTTGGGCCCCTACAGATTTCTGGTTCTGCATGTTATCAGATCTGGGGTGTCAGCTATAGTACTCTTAACTGCTTGTGTCATTGCTTGACACAGACTCCTGTTTGACATACTCCATTTGCTCTCTACATTCATTCTTTCTCCCTCTCTCTCTCTTTCTCTCTCTCTCTATATATATATGTCAATTGACAGATGAATCATATATATATAACATATATATTAATATCATATATTAATATCTATATATTATATGTATATATACATAATATATGCTATTAACATCCATATATTATATGTGTATACACATATAATTATGTATATATACATAGTGTATGTTATTAATATATAATATATATATGGTATTGATATATATAATATATGATATTTTATATATATAATCACATTTTATTTATCCATTCATTGATACCTAGCTTGTTTCCATATCCTGAGGTATTATAAATAATGCTGCAATTAACATGGTAGCAAAATGTCTTTGAGATACTGATTTTATTTTCTTTGAATATATATCCAGAAGTGGGATTGTTGGATCATATGGTATCATATGGTAGTTCTGTTTTTCATTTTTTGAGGACTCTCCATACTGTATTCCATGGTGGCTGAGAACATAATTCTAGACTTGCCATGCTTTGGTTAGCCCAAAAAATTCCAGCACTAACTTGTTTTGTGTACTTCTTTTTCTTTTTTTTTTTTTAATTTAACTTAATTTTTTTCAGTGTTCCAAAATTCATTGTATATGCACCACACCCAGTGCTCCATGCAAGATGTGCCCTCCATAATACCCATCAACAGGCTCACCCTCCCCTCCCCTCCAAAACCCTCGGTTTGCTTTTCAGGGTCCACATTCTCTCACGGTTTCCTACAAAGGAAACAGTCGACAAAACAAAGAGGAAACCCACAGAATGGGAGAAGATATTCACAAATGACACTACAGACAAAGGGCTGGTATACAAGAGCTATAAAGAATTCCTCAAACTCAACACATACAAAACAGATAATCACGTCAAAAAAATGGGCAGAAGACATGAACAGACACTTCTCCAAAGAAGACATAAAAAGGGCTAACGGACACATGAAAAAATGTTCATCATCATTAGCCATCAGGGAGATTCAAATCAAAGCAACATTGAGATACCACCTTACACCAGTTAGAATGGCCAAAATTAACAGGACAGTAAACAACAAGTGTTGATGTGGAGAAAGGGGAACCCTGTTACACTGTGGGTGAGAATGCAAGTTGGTGCAGCCACTTTGGAAAACAATGTGGAGATTCTTAAGACACTAAAAATAGAGCTACCCTATGACCCTGCAATTGCACTACTGGGTATTTACCCCAAAGATATAGATGTAGTGAAAAGACAGGTCATCTGTACCCCAATGTTCTTAGCACCAATGGTCATAGTCGCCAAAGTGTAGAAAGAACCAAGATGCCCTTCAGTGGACAAATGGATAAAGAAGATATGGTCTATTATGTAAGTATTATGCCTCCATCAGAAAGGATGAATACCCAACTTCTGTTTTGCTTACTTCTATACAGCTATATTATTAGCTATTCAAATTGTCCAAACATAATTATGTAAATGCTAGAACAGTTTCTGTCTGCTACAGTTTTATGGGATTCATAAACACAGCCCTGCCAATAGGGCCAGGTAATGAAGAGGAATTTCCAAGCTGGAAGATACAAAACCCCATACAGTAGACATGCACACAAACTCCCTTTTGGGAGAGAAGTGCAACCTGGAGGGAATCACAGGGAAGATGGCTCTCACTGTTCTCCCTTTGGAGAGTGCTGCAGTAGGCATCATATCATTTATTAAATTAGAAGATTGCCCCTTCAAGCCCCAGCTGTTAAGATAAACAGATATGCTCTTTCAGGAAAGGGTGCATTCCGGCCCACTACTTCTGTGCTATATCCTGGAGGTTAACCACAGGTTAGCCCTGGGTTAGCCATGGTGTGTCTGCATGAGCTGTTTAAGAACCATCTCTTAGTTTCTGATAGCTTTGTGTATCTCGTGGACACAAATCCTGTTGGCTTTTGAAGCTAGAGGTTTTAGAGGCCCATCTCCTAAAGGGAAGTCTTAAAAATCATGCCATATGTGGCATCCAAACCTTTAACTCTTCAAGGAGAATCTCAGGATTCTGAATGCCGTTCTGATTGTGAGTACCTACATCTAGGGACTGGGTTTAAGGCACAATTGTGTCTTAGTCTCTTCTACCCATTTGAATGTGGGTTTTTCTCATTCACTCGCCCAGTGTAGGAGTAGCTCACATAGTTTCTAGATTTATTTCAGAGGAAATTGTCCCTATGTAGCTGTGAATTTTTTATATCTATGGAAGAAGGTAAATTTGAGAGCTTCTTATATGGCCATCTTGGACCGGCACCCGCAGGAAATTCCATGTTATAAGTTTGGGCACTATTCACACAACACAATACCTAGATGAAGTTAATCTTTCAAAATTAAGCTTGGCAAAGGGTGACAAATTTTCAAGGGCAGCTCCCATTTCTTCATTTAGGAGCAATGGTATGGGACTTTAACACCAAAAATCTGATTTACTGATAGGAATATTCTAACACTCTAAGGACTGATTGCTTGAAAAGCCATAGGTCTTTCGTACTGCCTCTGGACAAAATTTAACCAACCAAGAGTTAAAGAAAATTTCCCAGTATGTTGGGATTCAAAATCAAATATGATGTAATTTATGTAAGGTCTTTCAATATATGAAACAGCATTGCTTTTTAAAAAAAATACAGTATCATCTCCAAATTTCTTTCTAGAGGATGGTTCATTTGTACAATGCAATATACTACATTATCTGATCATTATGCTCATGGGTTAAATGAAATACTTCAAAAAAGAGGTAGCCATGACATAGTAACAGCCATGGTCACTTTAATTGACCACAGCTATACATTTACAATGTATGACATTTGATATTGCTTTCCATAATATAGAGTAAATTTTAATCATTAAACAATCTAATTGTCTATTTCACAACTCATAATTTCACAAATCATTGATTCCTTTAAAAAAATAAGGGCGCTATTTTATTTATTTCCTTGTTAATTATTTTGTTTTTTATATTTGACATAAGACTGAAATCATATGATACTTGTCATTCTACTTCTGAAATTTCACTTAGCATAATAGACTATAAGTCCATCCATGTTGTTGTGAATGACAAAACCTCATCCGTTTTCATGGCTGTGTAATATTTTATTATGTATATACACCACATCTTCCTTAACCATTTGTTTATTAATGGGCACTTAAGTTGCTTCCATAGCTTGCCTATTGAAAGCAATGCTGCAATAAATGTAAGGGGTCATGTATCTTTTCAAATTAGTGTTTTGTTTTGTTTTGTTTTAAACTGGGTAGATACCCACTTATTGGATCATATGCTATTTCTATTTTTAATTTTTTGAAGAACCTCTATACCATTTTCCACAGTGGCTAGAGGAGATTTCCTGGTATATTCATATGAATTATATACATATATTTAATATTACTAACAACCTTAACTCTTTGTGTGTTTAACCAGTGGGAGGAACCAATCTGCTATCTTTTCCTTCACAATTGGAATGGCACCTCTTCCTTCTTACTGCTTTATGCCTATAAGTTACTACCATTTTGGATGTTTTGGGGCAGTTTTGTTTGCTTTTTTTGCAGCCTCTATCCATTTTGTTTCAAGGGTGCAGTAGCTTTGCAAATTGCTTATTTTACTTTTTCTATCCTTTGTTTTTGATATTAAGCTTATTAAAAATAAAATTTTTGTAACTAATTTCTAGTTTTTCTGAAAAATAGAGACCTATAAAATGTGTAAGGAGAAAAAGAAGAACTGAAAGACTTTGACCCTGGATAGATAAGAAAAATGTATAGACAACTGTAAATTTTAATTACATTTTCTTTTTCAAGAAGGAAATTCTCTATTAATTTTTCTTTTATTTCACAAAAAGAGAAATTTAGTTGGAATGTGTGAACTTTTCATGAGATTAACCTTAGAATCAACAAAATGTATTTCTCAGTTTAAAATTCCATGAGGTACATCTCTTGGACAATGCAGTTTAATTAGTTCCTGCATATGTGTTTACCTAGGTCAGTGAGGATTTCTTAGATCTCAGTCATGCCAAAATTACTTTTAAAAAATATTTTTATTTTCTTAGAAGTGGTGGAGTAGCAGAGGGCGAGGGAAAGAAAATCTTAAGCAGACTGGCACTGAGTGCAGAGCCTGACCTGGGACTTCATCTTGAGACCCTCTGATCATAACCTGAACCAAAACCAAGAGCAAGCACTCAACCAACTGTACCACCTAGGCTGCTCACACCAAAATTACCTTTATTTTATTCCAAAGAATTTGTTAGAACTTATAAGGAATTTTTTTCTTATTAAAATATTTTTCTTGCTAAAATATTTGTACTTATGAAAAATTTACTGTTTTTCTTTGTGAATTTCCTTAAACATCTTCAAGTGTTCAAGAACTTGAGGTAAGGGGTGCCTGGGTGGTTCAGCTGTTAAGCATTTGCCTCTGGCTCAGGTCATGATCTCCAGGTCCTAGAATCAATTCAGGATCTCTAGTACACATTCCATTTAAGATATTTTTAAATGCTAAAGGAGGAGATCTAAAGATAATCTTTCAAAATGTTCTGTCTTAATGGATAACTCTTTTCTAAGTTTTGGTTAAGTATATTTATTAATGTATAGAAATTCTGATCTAGTGTAGTTCTTAGTTTCTGAAATTCAATGTGATAATTACTATTGTTGTGTTAGGATTTTACATAAACATCAGCAGATCATAATGTTCACTTTTTTAATCCTTTGAGTAGTGATTATGGAAGGATGAACAAATAAAAATATGGTTTATTTTCTCCAGAGCTGGGCTATTCTATCTTGAATTTCTATCGCATTATTTGACAAGACATCATTATGTTATATCCAAATTCTGTATTTTGGCTTTTCGTTTCTTTCTATTGAAAACAGATCTGGAGGGGGGGAGTTGAACATTTGCCATTTGATTTTTTTTTTCTATTCTGTATTTCTGTCTCTCTACCTTGGTCACAATTTCAAAAAAGTTTTTCATTATACTTTAGGTTTATTCCTTTAGATTCTAAGACTTTCTTTGGGAGGGTTATCAGATCCAATTTGAGTTTTGATCTAGCTTTTTAGATTCTTTTGAAATCTAAATAGTGAGTCAATTGTTTAAAAGTTTATCTGTTTTGGATTTCCCCATCTGGAATATTGCATTGATTTCACAGAACATTTCTTAGAGCATGAACTATTACTTTCACTAATTTAATTGGGATGCCTATTTACTTATAGTTCATTATGACCAAATGCAGTATGAGAAATTGATCCACATACACATACACAGCTAGATAAAGTCTCTCAGAGGTCACAGAACAGGAAGACTCACTGAAAAAATTAAATAAGTTAATCTCATTTATTGTTCAATGTATTTTAAACAGAGAAAGAAGCAAAGGGGAAAGATAAGGAGGATGGTTACACACTTAGCATGCAAACAAGATTGAAATACCAGACTAATTGAATCTTTATACAACGCACATATATTCTCTTCCCCTTTGCTTCATCAAGATTTCCTACTCTCAGTAAGGATATAAGAACCAGACTTAAGGTTTAAACAAGGTAAGTCAGCAGACAGAAGGTGCCTGGAACTAAAACATTCTAGCTGTTTTGAAGACTTGAAAACTAGTATGCCTGAAGCTGAAGCTCACCATTTAGCCAGATAAATGGTTATGGACTTTATACAGAGGAGGATAAATGGGGTAGTTGTTGTCATTGATACATGATGGTTAAAAACTTCATGATTATTTACGGATTCATGCAATTCTTACGTTTTCAATATATCATATATAGTTGGTACTTTATGTACCTAATTTATTGTGTTAGAATTCCTCAAATACTTCATGATTATTGATTCTTTCATTATTCCTTCCTATGTTGATCACTGAAATTCAGTTCTTACTTTATGTTTGGCTTAATGCACAAGCTACTTTTCTCTATATTTAGGTTCATGCAACTTCTTATGTTTTGTTTCATTTTTATTTCAGATGTTTGTTTCGGTTATTTTTATGACATAATTAAATACTCGTAAATAATATAATGAACACAAATTTCATTACAACTTGCAACCCTGTTGTCCCACTGCAGGTTATTTACCCAAAGGCAATGACTATGTCATGCATCAAGAGTAATAATGTAAATATTATTTACATTAATAACAGGGCAGGGAAGAACAACAAAGGTTTGACAATAATAGACTTGGTTAATTGCAGTGAAAATGAATACATTATAGTGATCTACAGCAAACAATGAATTTCACAAACAATGTTGAATGAAATTGAACAAGAATTGAATGTATGAATCAGTTTATGCAAATTTCAGAAATGAAGGACTTTAATTTATGATCTTAGAAATTGGCTGCTGGTAATATTTTTAGCCAATTAGTGCCTGGAAGGGGGAATACACAAAAGTGTAGTTTCTGTAGTTCTGGTAATGTTCTTCTTAATCTGGGTGCTGATCATACATGTATCTTTTATTTTGTAAGGGAATAAATGACCATGAAATCCTCAGATTTTATGAGACTTTGTAATAAAATATAAAATGCCATATAAACAAAATGAAATTTAGTATTTTGTATGATTTTATTCATAGACAATACTAAAAAAAGGATTACAAGAAAACTAGAAAAATATGTTTATTTCTGGTCAAAGGATTTTTAAAGCTAGATTTTTTCATTCTCTATAATTTTTAAATTTTATGAATATTTCATATTGGATATATATTACTGTTACTATTAAAAATTCCCAACTAAATTTCTACCAGAAGCCCAATTAATGAATTTACAATCTCAAAATAACAACAGATATGTAAAAAGGAGGGATGTGAGTTAAAATATTCTAAACCTCTCACTTCCCATATAAAAGAATAAAGATTTGTCCTATTAGTAATTTTGGCCCCATAATATCAGTGAATATAAACATGCATTTGAAAAAATTCAAAGTAGTTAATACTTAAAGTGCATCAGGTTGTTTACGCTCAACCATAATGAGGGAAATAAGCTTACAGTGACTGAATATAACATGAAAACCTCAAATGAAAAGAAGGGGAAAATAGCACTTCTTTTGGTTTTTGTTCTGTTTTAGTTTTATACTCCTCCTCAACTCCTCACCTGCCCAGTTATATTGAGGTATAATTGATATTTAACACTGTGTCAGCTTTAGATATAAAACATGATGATTCTATGTATGCATATATTGTGAAAAAATCACTGCAGTGTTTCATTAATATCCATCACTTCACATATGTACAATTTTTTCTTGTGATGAGAACTTTTAAGATCTACTCTCTAACTGATAATTTTCTTAATATGCTTTCTTTTGAAATTAAATTAAATTAATCTATTAAATTTTATATAATAATTTTATTTATTTGTTTGTTTGTTTGTTTTCCCAGTGTTCCACAATTCATTATTTATGCACCACACCCAGTGCTCCATGGAATACATGCCATTTCCTTAGGTACTTGTTCCATCAGGTACTTTAGAAATTTCCTTGAATGCCACTTTTTCAGTGATGCTTTCCCTGAATCTTTAATTTTAAATTGCAATACCTCCCATCCTACTTCTCATATCCTTTTACATCCCTCCATTTTTCCTGTTGCACTTACTACAATTTGACAAATATTTTGCCTATTATTTTGTTTTGTTTTGTTTCAATCACCTCCCCCCCCCACTAAACTGTCTGTTCATTATTGAGAAATGTAGCCTAGGAGATATTTATTATGTACATGATGAATGAAGATGTGCTAAGAAATATATTAAGATGTACTAAGAAAGAGAAACCAAAGAAATTAAAAAAAAAAAAAAGACAAATGGGAGTATTTGTATTTTAAGGACATCTGTCAGTCTATATCAGACAAAAACAGATATGAAACCAGATGATATAATTAAATTAATTCATATTTTTAAATTAATCAAATATGTTAATTTTTTGCCTGAATGAAAATAGTTCCTAATGCTGGTCTTAAGTTCAACTTAAAAAAGAAAAAAATGTAAGGGGATACCTCAAAAACTTCTGGTTAGTTTTTATTTAATATGCTTTCTGATATTAGTTATAGTATTATGAACTCATCACTGCCTGGAATTTTTCATATAATACATTCAATTTAAACCATTTGAGAAAATATGATTGGTCTGGTAGTCTTAGATTCAGAATCGTATACTATAATCATTGTGGGTCCATACCTAATAACCAATTTTCATACTTTTGTAAAAATTGATGATTAAAGGAATGAAACCATTTTTCCTCATAATTCTCAGCAACGGGATTATTTTAGTTAAAGCCTAATGTGATCTAAAAATTGATCAAATTGAGTTTAGTTTGCTCATTATTATAATAGTTCAATGTGCTATATATATATATATATTTTTTAAAGATTTTATTTATTTATTTGACAGAGAGAGATCACAAGTAGGCAGAGAGGCAGGCAGAGAGAGAGAGAGGAGGAAGCAGGCTCCCCACTGAGCAGAGAGCCCGATATGGGACTCGATCCCAGGACCCTGAGATCATGACCTGAGCCGAAGGCAGAGGCTTAACCCACTGAGCCACCCAGGTGCCCTCAATGTGCTATATTACATTTGTTTATTGACATGCTCATATTTTCACAATTATTGTAGTAGATTAATTCATATCTGTTGAATTATAAATAAATGCTTTTGGGAAGTCTAGATTTTAGGGATAGTTATTTACTGTAAAGAACGAAATCAAGATAATTTGTGACACTGGTAAAAATACATTTTGCAATATAAAGTAGTGTTTAACATAATTTCAATATTAGTGTTGATGTAAATATTTACACATGAGGTTTTATCTTCCCTGTGTTCTATATATTTACACAGTTGTGTTAGTCTAATTAACCCAATAAATATTCAAATGCTGATGATATGGTATTTGAAGATGGGCATACAGTCTCTTCTTGCCATAATTAACAATAAAATAGGGGAATAGGTACAGACACATTAATGTATATAAATAAAATATTTTAAAAATCACAAAATATAAATAATATATAAATGAAAAACTACAAAATAAGGGAAGTGGCAATGCAAATGAGTGATTCAAGTCCATGTACTGTCCTTCATTAGTTATATAAAATTAATGTAGAATATTAATATACTAATTTAGCTTCATAATCATGGGAAATGATTAGAAAATGCCTAGTTCATGCAAAGCTCTTAAAAATTAAATATTAACCATTATTAAGATGCCTGTATCACTAAGTCAATTAAGTATCTGGCTCTTGATTTAGTCTCAGGTTATGATCTCAGGATCTTGCGACTGAGACCTGTGTCTGGCTCAACAATCAGCAGGGAGTCTTCTTGAGATTCTCTCTCTTCCCCTCCTCTGCCTCTCCCCTCCCCACTTGCTAGATCTCTATCTCTGTCAAATAAATAAATCTTAAAAAATTAAATGTCAACCATTATTGATACTATCATTACAAACTAAATAATATGAAATTTCAATATCCACTTTAGTTATTAGACAAGGTAATGGGAGCACATAAGGAATGCAGAACAAGAATGTGAGGAAAGGGGCGCCTGGATGGCTCAGTGGGTTAATGCCTTTGCCTTCGGCTCAGGTCATGGTCCCGGTGGTCCTAGGATCGAGCCCCACATTGGGCTCTCTGCTCAAAAGAGAGCCTGCTTCCCTTTCTCTCTGCCTGCCTCTCTGCCTACTTATGATCTCTGTCTGTCAAATAAATAATAAATAAAATCTTAAAAAAAAAAGAATGTGAGGAAAGCATCAATTGTCGAGTGGGAGAAATGTATTTAATTACTGATGGAATGGGGGTAATTTTGACCTTTTTGTTTACTTTGTACTTTTTGTTTACACATATATATGTATATATATATATATATATATATATGGCATATATACATGTATATATATGTGTATAGTTTTTGTATACACACACACACACATATATATATATACATATATATATATATATATATATATATTTGAGAGAGAGAGTGTGTGCAAGGAGGGGGAAGGGCAGGAGAAAGAATCTCAAGCAGACTCACTGCTGAGTGCAGAGTCAGAGAGGAGTCTCAATCTCACAACCCTGAGATCATGACCTGAGCCAAAACTGAGTCAGGCACTCAACTGACAGCCACTCAGACACCTCTGCTTGTGCTATAATTTCAATTCAAAGGAGAACTATGTTTTAAGAATTCAAATTAGATGCTTATTTTAAAGTAGATTAAGGAAGAAAGACAGAAAATATGAATTGACGACACACTACAATTTCTACATTAGTCTGGATGAAAGTTCTGTGTCTGGTAAAAATGGAAAGAGAGGATGGCTGGGGAAATAATGTGAAAAATAAACTACAGTATAGAGTTTGGACCATAGGATAAATCACACACACACACACACACACACACACACACACACACACACACAATCTAAGCCAATTCTGCTTTGATGAAATAATGAGTAATGGGAAGGGAAGCTTCAAAGGAAAACAAAGAAGAATAGGTAGTTTGCAGATCATCTATTATTTATTTCTTCTTGAGGGCAATCTCAACATCAGAGCTACTTTTCTATGTAAATTTATTTTATAATTTTTCTTACCCTTAAAGTAGTTAAACTTGTCCAATGAGCCATTGTAAATAGAAGGTTTTGTGACTTTATATATATATAAGAATTCTTAGGATGTGTTAACATTTGGGCATCTTAATCTTGGTGTGCACAGAATCATCTCTTGATAAATAATATCAACTAGTTCCATTTAAATTACATGTTCTATTCAAAATGTGTATTATATTGCCAGATCTCTATCCTATATCATATAGTCTTACAAATGTCTACCTAACAACTTTTGGATATTATAAACATATCAAAATATGACAAAATTTAAACCATTTAGGAGCACCTTGGTGGCTCAGTCGGTTGGGCAGCTGCCTTTGGTTCAGGTCATGATCTCGGGGTCTTGGGATGGAACCCTTCATTGGGCTCCCTGCTCAGCAGGAAGCCTGTTTCTCATTCTCTCTCTACCTTTCCCCTGCTTGCACTCTCTCTCTCTGATAAATAAATAAATAAAATCTTAACAAAAATTTATTCTCTTACCTTATTTGCTATTTTTTAGTATATTTTAGATTCTTAAACAGCACTCATTTTCCCAGGCCAAAATATTAAATATATTTTAAATATTAACTTTGGACTCTTTCTTTCATATTCAACACCTAGTCCATACATCTAATTGATTCCACCTTCAAAATAAATATTCTGCCCATTTATTTTGCATCACTTTCAACACTAATACCCTACTCCATCATCTTTAACCTAGGCAAGTTAAAGAGTCTTTTAGTTCTTCTTTTCATACTCTTTTTTCCTATAGTTTATGTCACACAAAGGAACAAATGTTTCTCTTAATGTTGAATTCAGAGCCGGTCAGTCCCTTGTTAAAACTCTCTGGTGGCTTCCCATAACAACTCTAATGTGGAAGTATTTGATAATAAAGACTTTTTTTTAATAAGATCTAACTTTATATTATAATTTACCCACCTAAGATTATTATCAACATACTATACACTACACACAGTGATACAACAACTGATGCACATGGTCCCTGAGGATGGGTGCAGTGACATTTTAAGAAAAGCTCCATAAGAATTTTAAAACTGATTGGAGAAGTGTCTGTCCATATCTTCTGCCCATTTTTTGATATGATTGTCTGTTTTGTGTGTGTTGAGTTTGAGGAGTTCATTATAGATCCTGGATATCAACCTTTTGTCTGTACTGTCATTTGCAAATATCTTCTCCCATTCCATGGGTTGCCTCTTTGTTTTCTTGACTGTTTTCCTTGGCTGTGCAGAAGCTTTTGATTTTGATGAAGTCCCAAAAGTTTATCTTTGCTTTTGTTTCCTTTGCCTTTGGAGACATATCTTGAAAGAAGTTGCTGTGGCTGATATCGAAGAGATTACTGCCTATGTTCTCCTCTAGGATTCTGATGGATTCCTGTCTCACATTGAGGTCTTTTATCCATTTTGAGTTTATCTTTGAGTACGGTATAAGAAAATGGTCGAGTTTCATTCTTCTACATATAGCTGTCCAGTTTTCCCAGCACCATTTATTGAAGAGACAGTCTTTTTTCCACTGTATATTTTTTCCTGTTTTGTCGAAGATTATTTGACCATAGAGTTGAGGGTCCATATCTGGGCTCTCTACTCTGTTCCACTGATCTATGTGTCTGTTTTTATGCCAGTACCATGCTGTCTTGGTGATCAAAGCTTTGTAGTAAAGCTTGAAATCAGGTAACATGATGCCCCCCCCATTTTATTTTTGTTTTTCAACATTTCCTTAGTGATTCAGGGTCTCTTCTGATTCCATACAAATTTTAGGATTATTTGCTCCAGCTCTTTGAAGAACACTGGTGGAATTTTTATCGGAATAGCATTAAAAGTATAGATTGCTCTAAGCAGTATAGACATTTTAACAATGTTTATTCTTCCGATCCAAGAGCATGGAATGGTCTTCCATCTTTTTGTGTCTTCAATTTCTTTCATGAGTGTTCTGTAGATCCTCAAGTACAGATCCTTTACCTCTTTCGTTAGGTTTATTCCCAGGTATCTTATGGTTCTTGGTGCTATAGTAAACTGAAAGTTATATGACATAAAGATAAACCTTTAGTATGATAATTAGAAATATTACATTAAATAATTCAAAAAGGATATGAATGTTCCACAAGAAAGGTAATGTATAAATACATATTCTGTAATAGATAATTATACATATAACTTTGCTCTTCTCAAGCAAATAAAATAACTTAACATCTAGATGTGTATACATTTCCTGAGGGGTGATGTGTATACATGGTGTTTTGTATTTAGAGTAGCATTGTTGAAAAGGAGAAAATCCTGAGGCATGTAGACAAGAGTTTAGTTTATGCAGGTCAAAGAAAGTTAATTGTTGAACTTTCAGAGAACAAAATGTCATGTATATCAAGAACTATGATAGGTCAGAGATTTTACCCACTCAGAAACTAACAAGTTAGCTTGCTACAGTTTCATAAATGCTGCCAGAAGACATGAGACTCCTCGGTCAGCAACAAAAGAATTTATTACTCATTGTACAGCAAGCTGCATGATCTTTAAGTTCACATGGGTTTCCTTTGCAACCTAAGTAAGTGCACATGAGTAACATGAAAGGGACCAGCTGGGAAGTCTCCACACGGTGTTTGTGTTTCAGCTAAAGGATTGAATGCATGGAAAACCTTCAATCTTATAAAAGGGTTGTTTTTATAAGCAGCTTTATAAGCAAAGCTGTCTGAACTTGGTCCCATAAAGAGACATTACCTTTTTTTTTTCCTGGTCAGGAAAATAGTCTGCCCCTTTCCCTGGAGGTGGACATATCTATACATTCCAAGCATATTTCCTATATACACATTTTTGAAAATACAGTGTAGGAAAAAACTCTCCCAAGATGTACAAAAATATCATGGAGAATGGCCATCCAAAAACATAAAACATTTTATTATTTGCTTAAAAGCCATTGTAAAACATTTTGATTGACATTCATACAAGAGAAAAATAACTGATACATAGTCTAAGACTCCTGAGAAACTAATCTCAACTTTTGTGTTGTGATCTTATCCTATTTTAGGACTTTAACTATCAACCCAATGATTCCCAAATTTAAATCTCCCAATTTTAATTTGATATAGATAGATCATCAGAGTTTCTGTGTATATTATATGATAATATAAATTTAGTTGCTTGAATTCTGTTTATTTTTGAGCACTTTAAAGTTTAATAAATTTCATTATGCAACTGAAAGAATCCATTCCTATTAACCATTGAGTCTTTGCACCAAATCTCCTGTATAATCTGTTCTAGTAAACCGTTAGGAATTAGGTTAGTAATCTAAATTTATAAGGATTTTAATACATAGTGTTGTAAATATTATATTTACATATATGCTACACATACACGATGCATGAATTTAACATTTCCTTATTTTATGAACCAAGGTAACAGTTTAATACTTTTTAATTTTTTTTAATTTTTAATTTTATTTTTTAAATTATTTTTGAATTTGACCTTTTCAAATGAAGAAAAATAATTTTTTTAAAGATTTTATTTATTTATTTGACAGAGAGAGATCACAAGTAGGCAGAGAGGCAAGCAGAGAGAGAGAGAGAGAGAGAGGAGGAAGCAGGCTCCCTGCTGAGCAGAGAGCCTGATGCGGGACTCGATCCCAGGACCCTGAGATCATGACCTGAGCTGAAGGCAGCGGCTTAACCCACTGAGCCACCCAGGCGCCCAAGAAAAATAAATTTAAAATCATCTTTTTAGAGAAGAAAATTACTATATAATACACACTCTCATTGAAGCCACTCAATTTCATAAGGATTTATCTGTATGATACAGATATAAGCAACACTTATTGAGAATAGTTGGCTGAATAGAGAGCCAAATTTGCACATGGAAACAGCACTTTGATAATGAAGCTGAAGTTAAAAGAAATGAAGTGGACTGGCCAATCATGAGTGATAGGGCTGGATCAGAGCCCATCTTTATTCAGTGCTTTTCCCATGGATGTGAACACATTTTTCACAATGTCCATAGTTGTTCCTAGTAATGTATTAGGACATGATATATGTGCTAACTTCAAGCTCAAACTTACTGATTTTTACATGTATAGAGCACCATTCAAAAATAATCTTTAAGCAATTTTATATCTATTTTCTCAAAACTGTTTATGTCGGTAAGAAATAAAATAATTTCCTTTCTATAGATAAATGGCTCCAAAGAGCTGAATCACTGAAATATAATAGTGGTCTTGAGTTCCAGTTATAATATTTTTCCATTAAGCCTCTCCATCTGGTTAACCAAATAAAAATATTTAAACTATTGATATATAAAGGACTTATGATAAAATTAGGAGTTAAAATTGTAACTATATTATCCAATGAGTTGGAAATTACTTATTTAATTATGGAGCTAATATAAAGAGTTATTGGGGCACCTGAATGATATAATTTGTTGAATGTCTGACTCTCGGTTTCTGTTGGGATCATGCTCTCAGGGCTGTAGGATTGAGCTCCACAATTGGCTCTGTGTTCATCAGGGAGTCTGCTTGGGATTCCCTCTCTCTCCATCTCCTGCTCTTCCCATCATTTGCATGCTCTCTCTCTTTCTCTCTTTCACTCTCAAATAAATAAATCTTAAAAAAAGGAGAGAGATCATGTGTGTTGGCACTCCCCTGTCTAAAACAGGCAAGGTCAAAAAGAGTAAAGTAGAGTTAGAAAATTATGAAAGTCACAGATAAAAGAAAACCTTGACCAATGAAGTGCTCTTTGAACATCCTGCCTTGTTGATTTTTGCCATCTAACTGGTGTTAGGTGGTATCTCATGATTTGAATTTCCCTGATGACTAGCAATGTTGAACATTTTTTTCATGTGTCTGTTAGCCAATTGTATGTCTTCTTTGGAGAAATGTCAGTTCATGTCTTCTGCCCATTTTTTTTTTTTTTAACTGGATTATATGTTATTTGAAAGTTGAGTTTGAGAAGTTCTCTATAGATCTTGGATATCACACCTTTATCTGTAATACCATTTGCAAATACCTTCTCCCATCTGGTGGGTTGTCTTTTAGTTTTGTTGACTGTTTTCCTTTGTTGTGCAGAAGCTTTTTCTTGATGAAGTCCCAAAAGTTCATTTTTGGTTTTGCTTTCCTTGCCTTTGGAGACAAGTCTTGAAAAAAAGTTGCTACAGTCAATGTTGAAGAATTTGTTGCCTGTTTTCTTCTCTAGGATTTTGATGGATTCTTGTGCCAGATTGAAGTCTTTGGAAAACAGTATGGCGGTTCCTCAAGACATTAAAAATATAGCTACTTCATGACTCAGGAATCACATTTACCCCAAAGATACAGAGTTAGAGAAAAGGAGGGGCACATGCACCCCAATGCTCATAGCAGCAACGTCCACAATAACCAAACTATGGAAGGAGCCAAGATGCCCTTCAACAGATGAATAGATAAAGAAGATGTGGTACATATACACAGTGGACTATTACTCAGCCATTAGAAAGGATGAATACCCATTATTTGCATTGACATGGATGGAACTGGAGGTGATTATGCTAAATGAAATAAGTCCAGCAGAGAAAGACAATTATCACATGGTTTCACTCATATATGGAATATAAGAAGTAGCACGGAGGACCATAAGGGGAAGAAGGGAAAATGGAAAGGGGGGATTCAGAGAGGGAGACAAACCATGAGAGACTATGGATCCTGGGGAAAAAAAAAAAAACTGAGGGTTTCAGAGGAGAGAGGGATAGGGGTATGGCATAGCCAGTTAATGGGTATTAAGGAGGGCACATGTTGAAATAAGCACTGGGTGTTATACACAACTAATGAATTATTGAACACTACATCAAAAACTAATGATGTACTATATGGTGGCTAACTGAACATAATAAAAAAACTCTGAGCATCATAGCATTTCATACAGCTTATAAAAAATTTGAAGAACTTAGGAAACCATGATGGTAGTATAGATATAGGTATTTATAAAAAGTAGCATAGATGATTTTTGAATTGGATAGCTAGTCTTTAAAATGTGTGTTAGGATAGGGTGCCTAGGTGGCTCAGTGGGTTAAAGCTTTTGCCTTTGGCTCAGGTCATGGTCCCAGGGTCCAGGGATTGAGCCCCACATTGGGCTCTCTGCTCAGCAGGGAGCCCGCTTCCCTCTCTCTCTCTGCTGCCTCTCTTGCCTATTTGTGATTTCTGTCAAATAAATAAATAAAATCTTAAAAAAAAAATGTGTGTTAGGGAAGTTAACATGATGTCCCATTGTGAAGGAATCCTAGAACACATGAAGTATATTTTTTATCATTAATTCCATGTTCCCAAAAACAAGACAAAAATTCAATATTTATCCAACAATTAAATGTAATTCAACTCTGAATCTTTTTATCCTGAAAGAAAAATTTTTGAGCTTCATGAATGATTATAACTAGAAAAATCCACCTGCCTTAATAATCTGTTAAACAAACAAACAAACAAACAAAACAAACAAACAAAAGAACCCTTAGGACCTTCTAAGCTTACTCACTGATTAAGTAAATTCCTTGAAAACTGCTTTTGTACATTACCAACTTTGTCAACACTCTAGTATTATTTGATGTGGAGTACACCAACATACTTAGTGTATGCATGCATACATAATTTTGAGTTCTGTTGTTCATTTATTAGTTGTTGTGGACCTTTCTGTGTTTCAGCATAAACCTTCACAATTTTTAAAATTTTGACAGAGGAAAGAAACTGGAATGTTTGTGTTCTATAAGGTAAAAAACCATGTTTTAGATATCCAATTTTATGTGAAGAAATTATTTTTGTTCAAATAAATAACTTATAACTTTTTGTTTTGTTTTAAAGAAAGAGCACCAGATGATTTTATGTTTTGATTAAAATCTTGATTTGGGGAAACAATTTTAACTTTCACTGTGTATCATATTTCATATGAAATATAGTTATAAGTTATTTATTTGAACAAAAATAATTTCTTCACATAAAATTGGATATCTAAAACATGGTTTTAAAATAAAATGAAATAGTATTATGACTATATAGCTTTAATTATAATGAAAACATTTTAACCAAAAGCTACAAAACAAAGAGAGACATTTATGGAAAATTTAAACATAAATTTAGATATTCCTCTGAATTCTAAATGTTTCATTGAGTATCAGAAACCACCAAAATTTTAGTCTTTTACTTGTATTATTCTGTATTCACATTCTCTGCATTTGATTGGATGCCTGGATTTTATTTCCTTTTCTGTATGACATTTTCCACAAATTAATATGACTGGTTGCTGCTTTTGGGATTGAACATCCTTCTGGGTGTTCACTGTTAGTCCTTATGCAACAGTGAGAAACTTCTTACACCAGAGAACATTACTTACTTTCCCTTTGAAAGAAAAGTGGAGCATGTGTGTGTGTGTGATATATATATATATCACAACTAGACTAGGATTTTATGCCCATTTTACAATAAAGACTCCCTTAACTTATAAGCATGATGCCACTATAACTTTTAATGTTCAGGTTAAAGAGTAGAGTAGAATCATGTTTTCACCATTGAAACAAACAAACAAAAAGTTAAGGTAAGAAAGTACAGTTATTTTGTTTTCTGCTCTCCTTGAGTGTGAATATCTTGAGATGAATAACTCTATAGTAGTCTTTTCCGTATTTTTATATACCTCTAGCCTTTTTGGCCCCCCCCAAAAATAAACAAAACATACAATATTACTAGAGGCAACAAATGTTAGATGTGTTTAATTATTACAACAATATCAGATAAAAGGACAAGTGAATTCTACAGAAAAGTGTCATCTTAGTGATTTTTAAAATGCACATTTTTATTTGCAGTGATATACCTATTGGAAACAGGAAATCCATTTTTTTGTGAAAATAAAACATTCAGTTAGAAAAGTTTATTAAAGCATTTAGTCAACAGATTACTTCTGTAACCTTTGTTCTGTTTGTGAGAAACATTTATATGGCTGTTTCTAAAATCTATAAACTGATATACTCATACCAAATTAAAATGAGCAACACAGATTGGTTTTCATACACAATAGCATTTTTATGGACTCTCATTTCTTCATAGACCACTTAGCTGTAAATAATCCATGCAAATAGCAATTAGACTTTTCCTGGTTTATGCATATAAACATAATGGTTATTCAAGGAACACAGAAATGCTTCAAGCAATTTTCTACATAAAATATGCATATTTAAAACCATATGTTTGAAAGTTTCAGTAAATGATTTTAAAATGAACTACTACACAATTCAGAATGGTAATGTTCTGTATGTATCTTTGTTATGCAGAATCAGGTCAACCTCTACTTACCACAGCAAACAAGTTAAAAACCTGTTGAATTTTCTATTACTACCTTAATGTATTCTAAGTCTATTATAAAATGCTTAAAATTTTCTTTCTTAGTTATGAATAAGAGATAAAAAAATGAAGATGTTCTTTTAACCATAGTGCAATTATATAAATTAAGAAATTAGCATTGATATAATACTAGTATCTAATGCAATGATCTTACTCAAATTTTGGCCTTTGTCCCATTGATGTCAGTTAACAGCAAAAGAAAGAAAATCTGGTTCTGGACTTAAGCCAGGATTTTATCTTTTCTTTAATTATTTCTCTTTACTCCCCCTTAATCTGATATTTCTTTGGTCTTTTTTTTTAATGCCACTGATAGTTTATAAGACATATTTCAATTTATATTTGTCTGATGTTTCATCAGGATTAGTTCAGATCAGGGGTTTTTTTGGCAGAAATACTAATTTAGAAATACTAAATTAATACTAATTTAATACAATTAAATTTTAAATACAATTTAATTTAATGCTTTAAATGCTTTGTTATTATATTATTATATATTATATTGTCCTTTTCTGAGCATGATTACAGAGTGAGCATGATTTTTACTTATCCCATTATTAGTGATAACTTTTCCACTGATGTTGACTTCTGCTCTTATTATTTTTTTCTATTGCTAATTAAAAACTGTTTGGGAAGTACTGTGCTGAAAGTTAACTAAGATTGATTCTTTATTTTGGCCTTGCAAAGGGCATCAACATTAAGTGTCTGAAAGGATGTTAAGCCCATTGTGCAGTTATTCACAAAGGCTTTAAGGTTGTGTTGAGTAGAGATGAGGAATAATGCAGAAAGGGATCTTCTGTAACAGGAGTGTGGGCAGAATGTAACAACAAAGGTAGGAGAGTTGGACTCTTTTTTGAAAAAAAAATGACTTTGCTTTCTTCCATTAGTCTTTTTATTTTCTGTGAAATAGATGGCAGTTTGATTTAAAAAGGAAAGAGAGAGAGAGCAAGCAGATGTTAGAGACTGGATGAGAGAAAAAGGCTATCCCAGGAATTTTAGAGAATTTATCCACTAGGAAAAAAATAAGTCTGCCTAACAGAAATAATACACCATTTGAGATGTATGAGGATCTCAGTTTACTTAGAATGAAAACAGTGAGCATGCCTGTTTAGCTTTTTTTACAATCAGGTTCTTCTCCTTGGATGCTGTCAATGCACATGAAATGATCTGGTTTCAGAGTTAGAAATTTAATAATCAAGTATAAGAAATGTGGAAAGGGTCAAGACAATGGTGAACAACAGTCTTTCTGTTACATAAAGAGAAAATGAAGAAATGACAGGTATACTAACATTTAAAAGGTGATAATGTCTTTGACACAAAGTAGTGGTAGAATAATTCTGGAGAAATAATACAGAATACTGGGATAAGTAATTTTGATAAATGGAAGGAGATAGACAGTATTTACATGTTTTAAAGCATGACCTTGGAGATGATACAGTAGTTGATAATATATACATGCACACACACATACACTCATGTCAGTAGAATAGTGCAAATGAATTAGGATGTGGCTAGTCTTATGACAGTTTGACTTTTATTAGAGGGAAAGTAATAAATAAATATCCTGGCAGTCTCTGTGAGGAGAAAAAAGAAGGGGAAACCAACCTCACCGAGAAGCCTGTAGGTTTTATAGTCATTAAAATGAAGGAAAATACATATTCAACATTTGATATGACTTCAGGGGAAGCACTATCCAAAAGGTATAACCAGAACTATTAAACACACGTTTATTTTCTCTTAATTGCAGCTCTTATTCCATCTTTATAGAGTATTTGTTAAAAGTTCTCAGGAAGTATTCTTTGGCTGGTGTCATTATTCTGATAAATTGAGACAGTCCTCATGAGCTATCACAGCCTGTTCCCTAACAACTGTTCTTTCTCCCACTCCACATCAATATAATATTAAGCTAAACTATTGCCACTAAAATAACCACAAATATAAAAAAGATATACTTAAAATAATACTAATACTTAAGAAAATATATAAGTAAATAAAATGTGATGTTAATGACTTTTACTATAAATGTCAGTTAAAAATTCAATTGTACTAGAGGCACCTGGGTGGTTTAGTCATTAAGTGTCTGCTTTCAGCTCAGATCATGATCCCAGGGTTCTGGGATCGAGTTCCGCATCTGGCTCCCTTCCTGGCAGTAAGTCGGCTTCTCCTCTCTATCTCCCACTCCCTCTGCTTGTGTTCCCTCTCTCGCTGTGTATCTCTCTGACAAGGAAATAAATAAAATCTTTAAAAAATTCAGTTGTAGTATTTAAACTATTTGGAGAGGGAATAGGAGAAGAAGAAATAATGCTTTTGTACTAATGCATCTTCATGAAGACTAAAATGTTCATAAAAAGCAGAATGGAGCAGTAAATTGTGGATTGCTAGGCATTAATGCAATGAATAAACTACAGTTATTCACGATGTGGATAAAAGTTACAAACATTTGTAAAGAAGAGTAGACAAGTCATAAATATACAGCCTGGTGAATTATTATAGAGTGCCATGGAAAATTACCTCAAAGATCAAAAAGTAATAAGTAGAAAGGATAATAAAATTAATCACAAATTAAATCTAAAATAAATAAGACATTTTCCCAGTGAGATTGACAAAGATATGAGAAGTTGAAGAGAAAGTTAAGGAGAGTTGATAATTCAACACACTTTGTTTGGGGATATATTTTGTTTTAATTGTGATAATGAGGATACTAGTCACTATCTACCAATTCTTTAAATGTCCTTTTAAGACTGAATAATCAGACTTCTAGAAATGCATTATATAGAAGTATTCCACGTGTAAAGTTTGTAGTAGCGAGGTGTAAAAATAACTTCATGCCCATTAGTAATGTGACAATTAAACTAGCACATATGCACAAAAATTCACTCTTAATAAGATAGACATAAAATGTATAATATATTGCACTCTATAAAATATATATGACATATTTAGAGTGAATTTTGTTTACTCTTTGAACTTGTATTTGATGAATTACATATTTTGTTTTATTGTTCAGTAGTTTATTGACAAATTAACTAACTATGCCCATTGCACTTATTTTTAAGTCATTCAATTTTATCTGTCCTACTTTATTAACATATTCATGTAGGTAATATATTTCTTTTGTAAGTTAAAAATTCATTAATTTTTCTAACAACTTTGTCCAAATTTCTGAGTTATATATCTACTTCATTTATCTGCTTTTTATGTCAAATATTTATGTGAATTTTTTCTAGCTCAGTTTAATTATATTGAATAAACTTAAATGTACACAATAATATATTAAAATTCAGTATTTTGAGTAACACTAAGCAACTTGTTATAATTTCAAGGAGTAAAATTACCCACTTACTTTAAAACCTAGAAAGTATTGGTCTAATTATATCTATTCTTCTATTTTTATTATTTTTAATTTTTTTCCCTTTAATCCTCATTATATATATATTTCTCCCATCCTCCCACCACCACCTCTCTGGTAACTATAAATTTCCTCTCTATAATTGAGAGTCTGTTTCTTGTTTTGTCTTTTTTTTTTTTTCTTTGCTCATTTGTTCTGTATCTTAAATTTCTACATATGAGTAAGGTCATATATTTATCTTTCTCTAACTTATTTCCCTTAACATACTCTCTAGCTTTATCCATGTTGTTGCAAATAGCAAGATTTCATTCATTTTTATGATAAATAATATTCCATTGTATATATTTATATAGACCACTTCATTTTATCCATTCATCTATCAATGGACAGTTGAATAGCCTCCATAGTTTGGTTATTGTAAATAATGCTGCAATAAACATAGAGGTATGTATATCCCTTTGAATTAGTCCTTTTGTATTTTGGAGGTAAATACCCAGTAGTATGCTTACTGGACCTTAGGGTAGTTCTATTTTTAATTTTTTGAGGAAGTTCCATACTGATTTCCAGAATGGCTCCTGCAGTTTACATCCCCACTAACAGTGCAAAAAGAGTCTTTTTCCTCCACATCCTTGTCAACATTTGGTTTTGTGTCTTTGGTTTTAGTCATTCTGATGGATGTGAAGTGACATCTCACTGTGTTTTGATATGTATTTCTCAGATGGTGAGTGACGTTTAGCATCTTTTCATGTGTTTGTGGCCATCTGTATGTCTTCTTCGGAGAAATGTTTGTTCATGTATTCTTCCCATTTTTTTAACTGGATTATTTGTCTTTTGGTATTGAGTTTTATTGGTTCTTTGTATATTTTGGATAATAACCCTTTATTGAATAGGTCATTCGCAAGTATGTTGAGGTATGTTCCCACTAGACCATTTAGTTTTGTTAATTATTTCCTTTATTCTGCAGAAAATTTTTATTTTGAAGCAATCCCAATAGTTTAAGTTTTCTTTTATTTCCCTTACCTTGGGAAACACATCTAGAAAAATGCTGCTACAGTCAATGACAAAGAGATTATTGCCTGTGCTTCTTTTTAGAATTTTTATGGTTTCAGCTATCACATTTAGATCTTTAATCCCTTTTAAATTTATTTTTGTAAATGGTGAAAGAAAGTGGTCAAGTTTCATTCTTTTACTTGTAGCTGTCCAGTTTTCCCAACACTATTTGTTGAAGAGACTTTTTCCCACTAGGTAGTCTTTCCTCCTTTGTCAAAGATTAATTGACCATATAATCGTGAGTTTATTTCTGAGTTATTTTGTTTTTAGGATTTATTTGTTTATTTGAGAGAGGGAGAGAGAGGGGACATGAGTGGGGGAGGAGCAGAAGGAGAGAGAATCCTCAAGCAGACTCCCCATTGAGTGTGGGAGTCCAATGCAGGGCTCAATGCCAGGTCCCCAAGATCATGAACTGAGTCAAAATCAAGAATCAGATGCTTGACTGACTGAGCCACCCAGATGCTCCATCTAGGTTTTCTGTCCTAATCCATTGATCTCTGTACCTATTTTTATGCCAGTACCATACTCTTTTAATTACTATTTCTTTGAGTGTAACTTGAAATCTGGAATTGTGATACCTCCAGTTTTGTTTTTCTTTTTCAAGATTGCCTTGGCAACTCCAGATCTTCTGCGGTTCCATACATATTTTAGGGTTGTTTGTTACAGTTTTATGAAAAATACTGTTGGTATTTTGATAGGGATTGTATTAAACATGTATACTGCTTTTTGCATTATAGACATTTTGACAATATTTGTTCTTTCAACACATGACCATGGACTCTCTTCCTATTTCTTTGCACCATCTTGAATTTCTTTCATCAGTGTTTCATAATTTTCAAAGTACAGGTCTTTTACCTCTTCAGATAAATTTATTCCTAGATATTTTATCATTTTGGGTGCAATTGTAAATGGGATTGTTTTCTTAATTTCACTTTCTGCTACTTCATTTTTAGTATATAGGAATACAACAAATTTTTTAAAAGATTTTATTAATTTATTTGACAGAGAGAGATAGTGAGAGAGGGAACCCAAGCAGGGGGAATGGGAGAGGGAGAAGCAGGCTTCTGGCTGAGCAGTGAGCCCAATGCAGGGCTTGATCCCAGGATCCTGGGATCATGACCTGAGCCAAAGGCAGACATTCAACAACTGAGCCATCCAGGTGCCTCTACAACAGATTTTTTTTTTACAAAAGATTTTTGTACATTGATTTTGTGTCCTGTGACTTTACTATGTTGAATAAAAGTTGTGGGAATGGACATCTTTATCTTCTTCCTGATCTTAGGGAAAAAGCTCTCAATTTTTCACCATTGAGTTGATATTAACTGTGGGTTTTCATAAAAGGCCTTTATTATGTTGAAGTATGTTCCCCCAGACCTAATTTGCAGAGAGTTTTTAAGAGGAATAGATGTTGTACTTTGTCAAATTTTTTTTCTGCATCTATTAAATGATGGTATGGTTTGTATCTTTTCTTATTGATGTGATGTATACATTGGTTGTTTTGTGAATATGGAACTACCACCCTAGCATTCTAGAAATAAATCCCACTTGATTTTGGTGTATGATTTTGTCAGTATATTGTTTGATACTGTTTGTTAATATTTTATGGAGAATTGTGTATATTCATGCAAGATACTGGCCTGTATTCTCTCTCTGCCCTGTGTGTGTGTGTGTGTGTGTGTGTCTGTTTGTGTGTGCGTGCGCGTTTCTATCTGGTTTTAGCATTAAGGTGATACTGGCTTCATAGAATGAAATTGGAGGTCTTCCTTCCTGTTGTATTTTTTTGGAATAGGCTGAGAAGAGTAGGTATGAACTCTTCTCTTAATGTTTGGTAGAATTTGCCTGTGAAACCATCTGGTCCTGGATTTTTGTTTTTTAGGAGTTTTTTGATTACTGATTAAATTTCATTGCTGGTAATTGGTCTATTCAAATTTTCTATTTCTTCCTGCTTGAGTTTTGGCAGGTTATGCATTTATTCTAAGTTATTCAATTTGTTTGCATACAGGTTGTCATAATATTCTGTTACAATTATTTGTATTTCTGTGGTGTTGGTTGTTACTTCTCTTTCATTAGAATTTTGTTTATGTGAATCCTCTCTCTTTCTCTCTCTCTCTCTCTTTTGATGAGTTTTGCTGGAGGTTTAACAACTTTGTTGATCTTTTAAGGAACAAGCCCCTGGTTTTATTGATCTATTATCTTGTTTGTATATCATTTATTTCTTCTATAATCTTTATTATTTCCTTCCTTTTTCTGAGTTTGAGGTTCATTTGTTATTTTTCCAGTTCCTTTTAGGTGTAAAGTTAGGTTGTTTACTTGAGAATTCACTTGTCTCTTGAGGTAGGCCTGTATTGCTATAAATTCCCTCTAGAATATGTTTGCTGCATCCCAAAGATTTCATACTATTGTGTTTTCATTTTCATTTGTTTCCATGTAATTTTTTAAATTTCTTTTTTGTTTTTTTGGTTGACTCTATTCATTGTTTAGTAGCATGCTGTTTAACCTCCATGTATTTGTGCTCTTTCCAGAATATTTCTGTGTGGTTGATTTCTAGTTTCATAATGCTGTGGTCAGGAAAGATGAGTAATATGACTTCAATATTTTAAAATTTGTTGAAACTTGTTTTGTGGCCCAATATATAATCTGTCTGGAGACTCTTTTACGTGCATTTGAAAATAGTGTGCATTCTGCTGTTTTAGGTTGGAATGTTGTGAATATGTTAAATTGATCTAATCCAAAGTCAAAGTATTATTCAAAGCCATTGAATCCAAAGTGTTATTCAAAGCCAATGTTTCCTTGGTAATTTTCTGTTTTGATGATCTGTCCTGTGATATGAATGTGGTGTTAGAATCCCCTACAATTACTGTATTACTGTTCATTATTTCCTTTATGTTTGTTATTAACTGCCTTATGTATTTGGGTGCTCTCATATTGGTTGTATAAATATTTCCAACTGTTATATTTTCTTGTCTGATAGTCTCATTTATTATTATAAAGTGCCCTTCTATGTCTCTTATTAGTCTTTGTTTTAAAGTTTGTTTTGTCTGATATAACTATTGCTACCCTGGTTTTCTTTTGACTTCTGTTAGTGTGACAAATATTTCTCCATCCTCTTACTTTCAACCTTTAGGTCTGAGTAGGCAGCATATAGATAGGTCTTGTTAGGTCTCATTTTTAAAATAACATTAGTATAAGCTTGATCTATATGAGTATTTATTTATTTACTTATTTAAGAGAGAGAACGAGGAGGAGTCAAGATGGCGGAGAAGTAGCAGGCTGAGACTACTTCAGCTAGCAGGAGATCAGCTAGATAGCTTATCTAAAGATTGCAAACACCTGCAAATCCATCGGCAGATCGAGGAGAAGAAGAACAGCAATTCTGGAAACAGAAAACCACTTTCTGAAAGGTAGGACTGGCGGAGACGTGAATCCAAAGCGACAGGAAGATAGACCCCGGGGGGAGGGGCCAGCTCCCAGCAAGCGGCAGAGCAACGGAGCACAAAATCAGGACTTTTAAAAGTCTGTTCCGCTGAGGGACATTGCTCCAGAGGCTAAACCAGGGAGAAGCCCACACGGTCAGCATGGCCTCAGGTCCCGCAGGGTCACAGAAGGATCAGGGGTGTCTGAGTGTTGCAGAGCTTGCGGGTATTGGAATGGGAAAGCCGGCTACAGAGAAAGAGCCGGCAGTAAGATCACAGCTCAGGGTAAGCTTGAACCAGCCACAGGCTCGATGAGCTCGGAGGTCAGGCAGACGGGAGTAACTGGGCGCTGTTCTCTGAGGACGCACTGAGGAGTGGGGCCCTGGGCTCTTGGCTCCTCCAGGCCGGAGACCAGGAGGCCGCCATTTGTATTCCCGTCCTCCAGAACTCTACGGAAAGTGCTCAGGAAACAATAGCTCCTGAAAGCAAATCCGAGCGGATTACTCAGCCCAGATTACTCAGCCCAGCCCCTGGCAAGGGCAGTGCAATTCCGACTGGGAAAAAGACACTTGAGAATCACTACACCAGACTCCTCCCCCATAAGATCAACAAGAAATCCAGCCAAGACCAAGTTCACTTACCAAGGAGTGAAGTTTCAATACCAAGGAGAGCAGCAGAATTCCAGAAGAGGAGAAAGCAAAGCACAGAACTCATGGCTTTCTCCCTGTGACTTTTTTTAGTCTTGCAGTTAAATTAATTTTTTTCTTTTTCATTTTTTTTTTCTCGCCTTCTGGTAAAATTTTTTCTTTAACTTTTACCCATTTCTCTTTTAACGTTTTTAAACTAGTTTATCTAATATATATATTTTCTCTTTTTTATATTTTTCTCTATTCGTATTCTTTTTTTTAATTCTTTTTTTTCTTTTTCTCTTTTTTTTCATCTTTTTGTTTTCTTTCTTCCTTTTTGAAGCTCTTTTTATCCCCTTTCTACTCCCTCACGATTTGGGATCTCTTCTGATTGGTTAAAGCATATTTTCCTGGAGTTGTTACCACCCTTTTAGTATTTTACTTGCTCCTTCATATACTCTTAATTGGACAAAATGACAAGACGGAAAAATTCACCACAAAAAAAAAAACAAGAGGCAGTAACGAAGGCTAGGGACCTAATCAATACAGACATTGGTAATATGTCAGATCTAGAGTTCAGAATGACAGTTCTCAAAGTTCTAGCCGGGCTCAAAAAAGGCATGAAAGATATTAGAGAAATCTTCTTGGGAGATATAAAAGCTCTTTCTGGAGAAATTAAAGAACTAAAATCTAACCAAGTTGAAATCAAAAAAGCTATTGATGAGGTGCAATCAAAAATGGAGGCTCTCACTGCTAGGATAAATGAGGCAGAAGAAAGAATTAGTGATATAGAAGACCAAATGACGGAGAATAAAGAAACTGAGCAAAAGAGGGACAAACATCTACTGGACCACGAGGGGAGAATTCGAGAGATAAGTGACACCATAAGACAAAACAACATTAGAATAATTGGGATTCCAGAAGAAGAAGAAAGAGAGAGGGGAGCAGAAGGTATACTGGAGAGAATTATTGGGGAGAATTTCCCCAATATGGCAAAGGGAATGAGCATCAAAATTCAGGAGGTTCAGGGAACGCCACTCAGAATCAATAAGAATAGGCCCACACCCCATCACCTAATAGTAAAATTTACAAGTCTCAGTGACAAAGATAAAATCCTGAAAGCAGCCCGGGAAAAGAAGTCTGTAACATACAATGGTAAAAATATTAGATTGGCAGCTGACTTATCCACAGAGACCTGGCAGGCCAGAAAGAGATGGCATGATACTTTCAGAGCACTAAACAAGAAACCATGCAGCCAAGAATACTATATCCAGCTAGGCTATCATTGAAAATAGAAGGAGAGATTCCAGGACAAATAAAAACTGATAGAATTTGCAAATACCAAACCAGCTCTCAGGAAATATTGAAAGGGGTCCTCTAAGCAAAGAGAGAGCCTACAAGTGGTAGATCAGAAAGGAACAGAGACCATATACAGTAACAGTCACCGTACAGGCAATACAATTGCACTAAATTCATATCTCTCAATAGTTACCCAGAATGTTAATTGGCTAAATGCCCCTGTCAAAAGACACAGGGATAAAAAAAAACCAAAACCCATCTATATGTTGCCTCCACGAAACTCATTTTAAGCCCAAGGACACCTCCAGATTTAAAGTGAGAGGGTGGAAAAGATGCTACCATGCTAATGGACATCAGAAGAAAGCAGGAGTGGCAATCCTTATATCAAATCAATTAGATTTGAAGCCAAGGACTATAATAAGAGATGAGGAAGGACACTATTTCATACTCAAAGGGTCTGTCCAACAAGAAGATTTAACAATTTTAAATATATATGCCCCCAACTGGGGAGAAGCTAACTATATAAACCAATTGATAACAAAATCAAAGAAACACATCAACAATAATACAATAATAGTAGGGGACTTTAACACTCCCCTCACTGAAATGGACAGGTCATCCAAGCAAAAGATCAGCAAGGAAATAAAGGCCTTAAACGACACACTGGACCAGATGGACATCACAGATATATTCAGAACATTTCATCCCAAAGCAACAGAATACACATTCTTCTCTAGTGCACATGGAACATTCTCCAGAATAGATCACATCCTCGGTCCTAAATCAGGACTCACCCGGTATCAAAAGATTGGGATCATTCCTGCATATTTTCACACGACAATGCTCTAAAGCTAGAACTCAACCACAAAAGGAAGTTTGGAAAGAACCCAAATACATGGAGACTAAACAGCATCCTTCTAAAGAATGAATGAGTCAACCGGGAAATTAAAGAAGAATTGAAAAAAATCATGGAAACAAATGATCATGAAAATACAACGGTTCAAAATCTCTGGGACACAACAAAGGCAGTCCTGAGAGGAAAATATATAGCAGTACAAGCTTTTCTCAAGAAACAAGAAAGGTCACAGGTACACAACCTAACCCTACACCTAAAGGAGCTGGAGAAAGAACAAGAAAGAAACCCTAAGCCCAGCAGGAGAAGAGAAATCATAAAGATCAGAGCAAAAATCAATGAAATATAAACCAAAAAAAAAAAAAATAGAACAAATCAATGAAACTAGGAGCTGGTTCTTTGAAAGAATTAATAAAATTGATAAACCCCTGGCCCGACTTATCAAAAAGAAAAGAGAAAGGACCCAAATAAAAAAAAATCATGAGTGAAAGAGGAAAGATCACAACTAACACCAAAGAAATACAAACTATTATAAGAACATACTAAGAGCGACTCTACGCCAACAAATTTGACAATCTGGAAGAAATGGATGCATTCCTAGAAACATATAAACTACCACAACTGAACCAGGAAGAAATAGAAAGCCTGAACAGACCCATAACCAGTAAGGAGATTGAAACAGTCATTAAAAATCTCCAAACAAACAAAAGCCCAGGGCCAGATGGCTTCCAGGGGAATTCTACCAAACATTTAAAGAAGAACTAATTCCTATTCTCCTGAAACTGTTCCAAAAAATAAAAATGGTAGAAAAACTTCCAAACTCATTTTATGAGGGCAGCATCACCTTGATCCCAAAACCAGACAAGGATCCCATCAAAAAAGAGAGCTATAGACCAATATCCTTGATGAACACAGATGCGAAAATTCTCACCAAAATACTAGCCAATAGGATTCAACAGTACATTAAAAGGATTATTCACCATGACCAAGTGGGATTTATTCCAGGGCTGCAAGGTTGGTTCAACATCCGCAAATCAGTCAATGTGATACAACACATCAATAAATGAAAGATCAAGAACCATATGATACTCTCAATAGATGCTGAAAAAGCATTTGACAAAGTACAGTATCCCTTCCTGATCAAAACTCTTCAAAGTGTAGGGATAGAGGGCACATACCTCAATATCATCAAAGCCATCTATGAAAAACCCACCACAAATATCATTCTCAATAGAGAAAAACTGAAAGCTTTTCCGCTAAGGTCAGGAACACGGCAGGGATGTTCATTATCACCACTGCTATTCAACATAGTACTAGAGGTCCTAGCCTCAGCAATCAGACAACAAAAGGAAATTAAAGGCATCAAAATCGGCAAAGAAGAAGTCAAAATATCACTCTTCGCAGATGATATGATACTATATGTGGAAAACCCAAAAGACTCCACTCCAAAACTGCCCGAACTTGTACAGGAATTCAGTAAAGTGTCAGGATATAAAATCAATGCACAGAAATCAGTTGCATTTCTCTACACCAACAGCAAGACAGAAGAAAGATAAATTAAGGAGTCAATACCATTTACAATTGAACCCAAAACCATAAGATACCTAGGAATAAACCTAACCAAAGAGACACAGAATCTATACTCAAAAAATTATAAAGTACTCATGAAAGAAATTAAGGATGACACAAAGAAATGGAAAAATGTTCCATGCTCCTGGATTGGAAGAATAAATATTGTGAAAATGTCTCTGCTACCTAAAGCAATCTACACATTTAATGCAATTCCTATCAAAGTACCATCCATCTTTTTCAAAGAAATGGAACAAATAATCTAAAATTTATATGGAACCAGAAAAGACCTCGAATAGCCAAAGGGATATTGAAAAAGAAAGCCAAAGTTGGTGGCATCACAATTCCGGACGTCAAGCTCTATTACAAAGCTGTCATCATCAAGACAGCATGGTACTGGCACAAAAACAGACACATAGATCAATGGAACAGAATAGAGAGCCCAGAAATAGACCCTCAACTCTATGGTCAACTAATCTTTAACAAAGCAGGAAAGAATGTCCAATGGAAAAAAGACAACCTCTTCAATAAATGGTGCTGGGAAAATTGGACAGCCACATGCAGAAAAATGAAATTGGACCATTTCCTTACACCACACACAAAAATAGACTCAAAATGGATGAAGGACTTCAATGTGAGAAAGGAATCCATCAAAATCCTTGAGGAGAACCCAGGCAGCAACCTCTTCGATCTCAGCCGCAGCAACATCTTCCTACGAGCATCGCCAAAGGCAAGGGAAGCAAGTGCAAAAATGAACTATTGGGATTTTATCAAGATCAAAAGCTTTTGCACAGCAAAGGAAACAGTTAACAAAATCAAAAGACAACTGACAGAATGGGAGAAGATATTTGCAAACGACATATCAGATAAAGACTAGTGTCCAAAATCTATAAAGAACTTAGCAAACTCAACACCCAAAGAATAAATAATCCAATCAAGAAATGGGCAGAGGACATGAACAGACATTTCTGCAAAGAAGACATCCAGATGGCCAACAGACACATGAAAAAGTGCTCCATATCACTTGGCATCAGGGAAATACAAATCAAAACCACAATGAGATATCATCTCACACCAGTCAGAATGGCGAAAATCAACAAGTCAGGAAATGACAGATGCTGGCGAGGATGCGGAGAAAAGGGAACCCTCCTCCACTGTTGGTGGGAATGCAAGCTGGTGCAGCCACTCTGGAGAACAGTATGGAGGTTCCTCAAAATGTTGAAAATAGAACTGCCCTGTGAACCAGCAATTGCACTCCTGGGTATTTACCCTAAATATACAAACATAGTGATCCAAAGGGCCACACGCACCCAAATGTTTATAGCAGCAATGTCCGCAATAGCCAAACTATGGAAAGAACCTAGATGTCCATCAACAGATGAATGGATCAAGAAGATGTGGTATATATACATAATGGAATACTATGCAGCCATCAAAAGAAATGAAATCTTGCCATTTGCGACTACTTGGATGGAACTAGAGCGTATCATGCTTAGCGAAATAAGTCAAGCAGAGAAAGACAACTATCATATGATCTCCCTGATATGAGGAAGTGGTGATGCAACATGGGGGCTTAAATGGGTAGAAGAAGAATCAATGAAACAAGGTGGAATTGGGAGAGAGACAAACCATATGTGACTCTTAATCTCACAAAACAAACTGAGGTTTGCTGGGGGCAGGGTGGTTGGGAGAAGGGGTTTGATTATGGACATTGGGGAGGGTATGTGCTTTGGTGAGTGCTGTGAAGTGTGTAAACCTGGTGATTCATAGACCTGTACCCCTGGGGATAAAAATATATGTTTATAAAAAATAAAAAATTTTTAAAAAATTCAAGAAATTTAGGATAAAAAAAAGAGAGAGAGAACGAGCAGGGGAAAGGGTAGAGGAAGAGAAAGAGAATCTCAAGCAGGCTTCACACTAAGTTTCTCTAGGTTTTAGCAAGCATTTTGGCAATTGATAACAGACATTTTTGGCTGGCAATAAAAATGATTTTATTTTTGATGATTTTTGGCTCTCAATAAAGATATAAATTTAAAATAACAGAGGAACTGAATGTATAGGACTTTATAATTAATTTTGTGACATAAATAAGGAAGAAGGTAATGATAACCTGAAATTTTCTGACTGTATCCGTGTAGAAGATAATACCAGAACATTGATTAGAATGAAGTAGAAGAGAAGATTTAATGGGTAATTTGAAATTTGAATTTATGTAAGTCTGGTATCATGACAGAAACCAAATTTTAATATGGGCATTTACCACAGAAACTCATACTCAATATATTCCTATTATACTTGTTCTGGTGACACCTGGGTCACTTAGTTGGTTAAGCGTCTTCTTTCCGCTCAGATCATGATCCCAGAGTCGTGGGATTGAGTCCCACATTGGGCTCCTTACTCAGCAAGAGACCTGCTTCTTCCTCTACCTGCCACTCCCCCTGCTTGCGCTTGGTCTCTCTCTCTTTTTCACAAATAAATAAATAAAATCTTAAAGAAAATAAAGATACTTGTTCTGACTTTTAATGTCCTTGTAATGATGCAATGTACATTAATGCAAGAGTAAAACACAAACCTTGAGATTCAAATAGTTATAGAGGTCTGCTGAAATGAATAAGGATACCAAATTTGTAAGAAATTGTATTCCCTTTATTGATCAGTATTTACATTTTTAATACAGTGAAGTGAACAATAAAAGAAGCATTAGATGATATATCACAATGCACTGTCTACTTACATGTCTGATGATATAATCTGACCTATATCATAGTAGTAAAATAGTATTAAAATAGTATCAAATAGTATCAAAAATAGTAAGAATATTTTCTTACTCTGAATTTTCATTTTCTATCACTGTTCACATATATTTATAATTGGTTCTTCTTCAGTTCTTCTATAGACTCAAACTGATTTCATTATGACTCAATATATGAATTTGCCTTAATGTTTATTACAGTAGGGGACCTCTATATCTGGCAGCTATTGTCTCAGATTCTAAGTGATCACAGATTTCCATTGATCCAAAAAGAACATTACTTCATAATAGGGGTGGCAATTCATGATGACTCCATAGTGATGTCTTGGTAAAATTGGACTTCTATATTTTCAAAATCATTATCTGGACATGTTTAAAAAGTTGAAGAGGTTAAAATTGATCTATGTTATGAATTTAACAGAAATGAATTTCTTTGCGGGAACTATTTGATAACTAAAGAATGCTACTATTGGAAAGTCTTTGACTGTTTCCTGATTTAAAAAGTTCATCAAAATATTCAGCTAGCATATTTGGCTTTCTCTGATGTTTCTATAATCATAATACTGATATATGAACAGAATCTGTGTAAAAACAAAGGTAGATCAAAGTTGGGAGTTAAAAAATGTCTTAAACAACATGAATTATGTTTTTTATGACTTAGAATTTTTATAGGGGAATTTACCATGCTAAGTAAAACTTTCAGTAATTCTCACATAAAATAAATGAAACTTTCTAAGAGATTTGAGAGAATAGTTTTTTGTTGTTGTTGTTGTGATTTTGTTTTTCTCTTGATAGAGCATATATTTATAAAACTGAACAAGAAGTGGGTATGTGTCTCAGTCCGTTCCGTATCTAACTTTGGCTCAGGTCATATCTCTGGGTCCTAGAATTGAGTCCTGCATTGGACTTCATGCTCAGTGGGAAGTCTGCTTATCCCTCTCCCTCTCCTCCACCTCCACTCCTGCTACATCTCCCTCAAATATATAGATAAAATCTTTAAAAAAAAATGATCATAAAGAGTGTCCTTTGCTATACATCTGAGTTCAAGAAGCTAGTTTTGTAATCTTGAAAAACTGTCAAAGAAAACACCATCAAAAAGAAAAATAACCCCAGATTAATCAGGAACAGAGAAAAAAGTGAGAAAATAACTCTTGTAGCTATTGCTTAACAAGTCACTACATCTATTTCTAGCACTATGTTACATGCATATATCTACTGCTTCAATAATTACTTCTTAAGGAAGATTGATATAGAAGAAGAATAAAAATAAGACAAATTGAATGCACACATGATAATATTCAACTTAGAGGAGAATATTATTGCATAACAAAACAAATTCTCAATACATTTTTGAATGAATTTTATTTACTGAATTGTAAACATTATACAAATCAGCATTATTCAAAGAAAGGTATTAAGCATAATACATTGTGTTTCTCTTTAGAATAAGCACAAGATGTGTGCATCTTTTTAAATGTTTACAGTGCCAAAATTCTACCATTACTCAAGATCTTTTCTATCCATAAAGTGTGATATTTAAATAAATAACCATGCTGGTACACTGATTCTACATTTTGAAGCTGTTTTAAAGATAAATTACTTTTTCCAAATTAATTGTTAGGAACATATGCTAGTGAAGCAAAATAAGTTCTGAATAAGATTTACACTTTACCCAACAGGAGAATACAATTAGAGAGTAATCTCTGGAAGTCATTTTTAAAATCCCACTTTACACTCCTGTGAATTTGCCCTTGGGAAGACATAGGATAGAATGTATCTTCTTTGCAAAAATACAGATATTAACATGTTGTTTTAGGCAGATGTTGTCTCAGATGTAGAAGAAGATTTAAGATGCGCTCTGGCCAAGCAACAGAAATTACTCTCACAGATGAGTAAGCATCCATACCAAACACACTGTTACCAGCCTGTATTTGTGTGTAACAGATAATGAAAAACCATCTGTCCATTGCAGTAATTTGCCAAAAGGACAACCCAATATACTACTTGATTTCTCTATATTTAAAAATAAAATAACTTTAAATGAATACTGTCAAGTGAAAGGAGTCAATTCTGAAAAGGTCATGCACTATATTATCCCAAAGACATGACCTTGATAAGTATCTCTTATCACAGCTCTTTTTATTTCCTGTAATATTTAAAATAAAGTGCTCTCCAAACACCTGGAAAAAAATGAGCTAGGGAAAGATGCATTTTTGTGGTTCATAATGAAAACAAAATTTCTAATTTTCATGCAAAAGAAAATAAGGTTTGTTTTTAGTAAATTCTTTACCTTTTTTCCCAACAGTTTTATTTTTTAAGCAATTTTAGAATTACAGAAAAATTGAGCATAAAGGACAGGAAGTACCCATATACTCCCTTTTCTTGCCCTTAATTTCCCCTTTATTAATATCTTGCATTCACATGGTACATTTGTTAGACTTGAACTAATATTGACATATTATAATTAACATTTATAGCTTATAGTATATTTCTCTATGTTGTATGCATCTGTGAGATTTGCCAAATGCATAATGTCAAATGGTGACCATTACATTACAGAATACAGAATATTGTCATACAGAATAACATCACTGCTCTGAAAACCCCCTGCACTCAGCCTATTCATCACTTTCTCTTAGCCCCCTCAGTCTCTGGACAAACACTGATATTTTTGCTGTTTTTATAGCTTTGCCTTTCCCAGAATACCCTATAGTATGTAGCCTTGGAATCACACAATATTTTTATTTTAGATTAATAATGTTTAGGTCAATAATTTTAGATTGCCATCTTCCACCTTGCAATATGCATTCACTTTTCCTCTGCATCTTTTCATGCCTTGATAGCTCATTTCTTTTTTATCAATAAATTTACACATACTTATATATCCATGATCCTATCACTTCCATCAAGATAGGTAGTGTATCTATAATTCCCCCAAACTTCTTTCTTCCATTTTTTTAAATAATACACTAAGACTATTTTTGAGAAGTTTTAGATTTACATAAACATTGTGTGAAAATATCCAGAGTTCCCATAGACCTCCTTTGTGCAGCCCCAATTTCTCCTGTTATTAATATCTTACATTAGTGTAGGACATTTCTACAATTGTTGAGTCAATATTGATGCATTTTTATTCACGAATGCCCCCATTGTTTACATTAGAGTTAACTCAGTGTTGTACAATCTATGGGTTTTGAAAAATGTTAATGATGTGTATCCACCATCACAGTATCATACAGGATAATTTCACTATCCGGAATATCCTTTATGCACCACTTATTCCTTCCTCCCCACCTTCTTTAAACTTCTGGAAAACACTGATCTTTTTATTGTCTCTATAGTTTTCTCTTTTTCTGAAGGTCATGTCTTTGGGATAATATAGTGCATGACCTTTTCAGAATTGACTCCTTTCACTTGACAGTATTCATTTAAAGTTACTCTTTATCTTTTGGTGGTTTGGAAGTTCATTTCTTTTTATTGCTGAGCTACACTCTATTGTAGGGATATAGCACAGGATGTTATTCTGTTTCCTTATTGGAGGACATCTAAGTTGTTTCTCATTTTTGGCAGTAATGAATAAAACAGCTATACACACTGATGTGCAGGTTTTTGTATGGACATAAGTTTTCAACTTGTTTAGGTAAATACCTAATAACCTGTGATTCCAAATACCTAATAACATGTGATTGCTAGATCATATGATTAAACTATGTTTATCTTTTTAAGAAAGTGCCAAACTGTCTTCCATTTGCTTTTGCAACCAGTGAATTAATTTCCTGTTGTTCCACATCCTTGCCCACATGTAGTGTTGTCAGTGTTTTGGATTTTGTGCATTCAAGTAGTTGTCCCATCGCTTTAATTTGAAATTCCCTAGTAATATTTGATGTTGAGATTCTTTTCATATGCTTATTCACATTTGTATATTTTCTTAGATGAGGGATCCCTTTAGATCTTTTGCTCACATTTTCATTGAGTTGTTTGTTTTCTTATGGTCACTTTAAGAGTTTTTTTTGCATATTTTACATACAAATCCTTTAACAGATACGTGTTCTGCAAATATTTTCTTCCATCTGTAGCTGTCTTTTCCTTCTCTTAACAGTGTCTTTCACAGAAAGGTTTCAATTTTAATTAAGTCCTATGTCATTTTTCTTCTTTAATAGATCATGCTTTTCTGTGTTGTATCTAAAGTCTCTGCCAAATCCAAAGTCAGCTTGGATGTTATTATCTAAAAGTTATTTTCTATAAGTTATTTTCTAAAAGTATTAACAGTTTTGTATTTCTACAATTGGGTCATTGTCCATTTCAACTTAATTTTAGTGAAGCTGGAAGGTCATTATATAAACTTATTACTATTATTGTTTTTTGCTTATGAATATCTATTCCCGTACCCTTTTTTGAAAAGACTATCCTTTATCCACTGTGTTGTCTTTGCTCTTTCGTCAGAGATCAGCTGACTATACATCTGTGGTCTATTTTTGGCCTCACTATTCTCATCTATTGGTGTGTTTGTGTATTCTTTTACTATCACCATACTGCCTTGATTATTATAGCTTTATAGTAAAACTGCAGTACAAGAGATTTGGTCCTCTGATTTTGTTCTTAGTATTGTTTCAGCTAACTTGGGTCTTGTGCCTTTCCATATAAACTTTAGAAGCAGTTTATCACTATTAAGAAAATAACTTTCTGGGATTTCAATTGCTATTTCATAGATTGCATAGAGTTTTTAAATTGAGAAAAACTGACATATAAATAGTGTGAATCTTCTTATATATGTACATAGAATAACTGTCCATTTTTTTAGGTATATTTTGATTCTTTTATCAGAGTGTTGTAGTTTTCCATATGGAGGTTGGGTTCATATTTTGCTCGATTTATAACAATTATTTCACTACTTTTGTGCTAGTATAAACAGTGTTGTGTTTTAATTTCAAATCTCAGTTGTTCGTTGTTGGCATGCAAGAAAGTTATTAACAGTGTATCCAGCAAAAATGTAATAATTCCTTATTAGTTCTAGGAATTTTTTGGTTGATTCTTTGTTTTTTTCTCATAGAAAATTATGTTATATACCAAACAGATATTTTTGCTTGCTCAGTCTGTATATTTTTTTCCCCTTTATTGTAGTACAGTGTTGAATAGGAATGGAGGGAATGTACATCTTTGCATTGTTTCTGATCTTAGTAAGAAAGCTTCTAGTTCCTTAACATTAAGTATGATGATGTTTGCTACTGGTTTTTCTGAAGTTGTTTTTATCAAATTGAGGAAGGTCTCTAGTCCTACTTTGATAAAAGCATTTATCATCAATGTGTAAGATGTTTTTTCTATATCTATTGATATGATCATATGATTTTTCTTCTATAGCATTTTACTGTGATGAGTTATATTAGTTGATTTTAAAATTTAAACAAATCTTGCATAACAAGAATCAATCTTACTTGGCATTAGTATATAACTTTTTTTATATATTGGTGGATTTGACTTGCTAATATTTGTTGAAGATATTTACATTTGTATTCATGAAAAACATTGGTTGTAGCTTTCCCCTCTTGTAATGTCTTTTTCTGGTTTTAGTATTACAGTAAGGCTAACCTCGTAGAATTAAAGTGTTTCATATGCTTCTATTTCTGGAAAAGATTACAGAAAATTGGTATAATTTCTTCCATGAGTATTTGGTAGAACTTACAACTGAAAACCTCTGGACCTGGCACTTTATCTTTGGGAAGATTATCATTATTTAAATTTCTTTAATAGACATAGGAGTATTCAGATAATTTCTGCATCATTGTGTGGGTTTTGTTACATTGTGTTTTTTTGACAAATTGGTCCATTTTATTTATCAAACTTTGAAGCATAAGGTAGTTCATAATATACCTTTGTTATGCATTTAATGTCCATGGAAGCGCTATTGTTGGCCTTTCCTCCAATTCTGATATTATTAGTTTGTGTTTTCTTTCTTTCTTTCTTTCTTTCTTTCTTTCTTTCTTTCTTTCTTTCTTTTTTTTTTTTTCTTAGTCACCATGGATAGAGATTTAGCAATTGTATTCATCCACAAGTATTATTCTCATATTTTGGGTCACTTATAATTTTCAGTGTTGGAAAGAATACAGTTAGGTATGACATTTTATTGAAGATTTTTGTATTATACTTGCAACTGAGAGAATAATGTGTACCCTATAGAGTATATTAAGATATTGTAGAGGTTTGTGCAAGAGAATTCCAAGTTGTAGAGTTCCTTTGCATAGAAACTTGGGAGCAAATCATAGGGTAACTGCAGGTTAACTGGAACATAATATGTATGACAAGAATAGTAGTGCACATCATTAAAAAGATGGGTGAGAGAGAATTTGTGGAAAATTGTGAGTGAAGAGCCAAAAATGTGATGCATAAAATTCAGTGAATTTAAAAGTGAACCAATTAGTTGAGTTTATTTACTCTTTAGAAAGAACTCACTGAAATAGAAATGATTTGAAATAATTTCCTTAACAAGAGTAGTACAGATTTTATATATTTGTTGGTTAATTATAATCAAATTATAGTTTTAATAAACACAGAGTTAAGCTAATTATCACAAGATTAGTACAACCTCTTAAACTGAACTTGTTTACCACTTAAACATATTTAAATAGTTTTCAAAAAACAAACTAAACATGAAATTAATTTTAACAAAATTAAATAGCTTTAAGGTTACAAATTAACAATATGGGGAATAAATAATTAACATTTGAATTTATATGAAATTATTTTTTTCCTTCCTAAAAAACGGACTCATACAGAAATTCAACTTTATATTTACCTTTTGTAATAGGTATATATTCTTTTTGTTTGTTTAATTTTTTTATTTAAATTCAATTTAGGTAACATATACTGTATTATTAGTTTCAGGGGTAGAGTTTAGTGATTCATCAGTTGCATATAACACTCACAGCTCATTGCATCAAGTACCCTCCTTAATGACCATTACCCAATTCCCCCTACCTATCCCCTCATCTCCTCTCTAACAACCCTCAGTATGTTTCCTAGAGTTAAGAGTCTTTTATGGTTTGCCTCCCTCTTTGTTTTTATTTTATTTTTCCTTCACCTCTCTTATGTGCATCTGTTTTGTTTCTTAAATTCCACATATGAGTGAAATCACATGGTATTTGTCTTTCTTTGACTGACTTATGTTGCTTAGTATAAAACTCTGATTCCATTCACATCATTGCAAACAGCAAGATTTCATTCTTTCTGGGGTACCTGGTTGGCTCAATGGGTTAAGGCCTCTGCCTTTGTCTCAGGTCATGGTCCCAGGGTCCTGGGATCAAGCCTCATATTGGACTCTCTGCTTGGTGGGGAGCTTGCTTCCCCCTCTCCACCTCCTCTCTCTCTCTGCCTGCCTCTCTTCCTACTTGTGAGCTCTGTCTGTCAAATAAATAAATAAAATCTTAAAAAAAATATATTTCTTTCTTCCTGATGGTTAAGTAATATTCTTGTGTGTGTGTGCATGTGTGTGTGGCGGGGTGGGGAGGTCAGTGTGTGACTTCTTTAGCCATTCTTCTGTCAATGGACTCCTTGTCTCTTTCCATATTTTGACTATTGTGGACATTTCTGCTATAAATATTGGGATTAATATGCCACTTCAAATCACTATGTTTATATCTTTTGGATATATACCTAATAGTGCAATTGTTGGGTCATAGGTCAGTTCTATGTTTAATTTTTTGAGGAACCTCCGTACTGTTTTCTACAATTGCTGCAGCAGTTTGGATTCCCTCCAACAGTATAAGAGGGTTCCCTTTTCTCTACATCCTCACCAACATCTATATTTTTTTCCTGAGTTGTTAATTTTAGTCATTCTGACCAGCATGAGGTAGTATCTCATTGTAGTTTCTATTTGAATTTCCCTGATAGTGAGTGATGATGAGCATCTTTTCATGTGTCTGTTGGCCATTTGTATGTCTTCTTTATAGAAATATCTGTTCATGTCTTCTGCCCATTTCATGACTGGATTTTGTTTGTTTGTTTGTTTGTTTTGGGGGTGTTGAGTTTGATAGGTTCTTTATAGATCTTGGATACTAGCTTTTAACTTATCCCCATCTCACATTTAAGGTTTTTATCTATTTTCAATTTATTTTTCTGTGTAGTCTAGGAAAGTGGTCTAGTTTCATCTTTTTGCATGTGGTTGTCCAATTTTCCCAACGCAATTTTTTGAAGAGACCGTCTTTTTTTTTTTTTTTTTTCCATTGAATATTCTTTCCTGCTTTATCCCAAAGAGTTGGAGGTCCACTTCTGGTAGTATAGTTGAGATGCTGATGGTGTCTATCACAGGTGACTCCTTGAACCACTAAGGTATACTGGTGATTACTTATGTTAACTTTACTCTAAGGACCTACAACTATTCCAGATGGAGGCTGGTTGCAATTTCTATAAAATAACTTCTAAAAAGAAGGGCAGAAAAAAATTAGATGAATTACTGTCCTCATTACTACAGCTTGTCCCCAAACCACACCTGGCATTTATCATCTTCTTCCTCAACATTCATTCCAGACTTGCCTCACACTTGGGCAGCATTTCTGCTCATCTCATTGTTGCCTGGTGTCTTAAGCTAGACATAGATAGTTCTGGTGTCCAAGAAGTTTATTGCGCTGTCTTTCATACAGGGTCTTTTTCTATTTGCTTAGTGTGTTTTTTTTTTTTTTTTTTTTTGGTATAGATGCTGCTTAGTGAGCCATGATGTAAATAACAAAGATCTGAATTCTAGGTGCTAGGTGCCCTCAGAAATTCATTCACCTGCTTTTTCTCTGGATTTGTCTCTGCTCTTCCAGTCCTGAATTTTCTAGACCACTTACTGTCCATCTAAGTGAGCTATGAACTACTATATATTTATATAGTTCTCTCTTATCTTTTCTTATCTTGTTTATATTACATCTTCTTGTAGCTAGGTTGATTACCTATATTTCTAAGTTCAGTCCAGTGGCAGTGTTTTTCTTCATATACCTATATTATATATGTATATGCATGCATACATGCATATGAAAATTTATATTTTATATATATTAAAATCAAATAATGTATATTAAAATTAAATATCAATTATTTTATTTTTATGTATTATATATTTATATATTTAAATAAATATATTTAGTTTTGAGGGAAAGAGAAAATTGGCTCACATAATTGTGGAGACCTGATATGTTGAATATCTACATGGTAGACAGGCAGGTTGGAGACCAGGGAAGAGTAATAGCTTAAATCCAAAAACTGTCTGCTATCAGAATTCCTTCTTGCTTAAAGAGGTCAGTCTAATTTTATCAAGATCTTCCACTGATTAAATGAGGTCCAGCCACATTATGGATAGCGATCTGCTTTATTCAAAGTCTATCAATTTAAATGTTAATCTCTTCCAAAATCACCTTCACAGAAATGTCTAGAATAATATTTGGCCAAATGCCTAGGAAATGTTTCCTGACAACTTGACAAATAAAGTAAATCATCACAGGCACTAATTATCAAGTGCATCCTTCACTATCAGCTCACAGGGAATCATTCACAGACTATAGTTATTAGGTGAAGGAAAAGAATTATAGCAAGACAAATATATGCATTGGGGAGGAAGGAGGGGTTCTATCATTTTCAAATCTAATTATTTCAGCTGACACTAGAGTGCCCAATTTCATACCAGCATGTCATATAATTTCTTTGCCTTGGGTCATCTGGATCTGTTCAGACCCAATCCTGAATATGCCATTTCCTTTGAGAAAGATTTATGCTGTACCCACACTTTTAGCTTAGTGGACCTGTGAATATTCAACACATGTCATAGAGCTTCTAGAAGAAGCATACTCACTTAAGGTCTCAGAGTCAGACAAGTGGTGTCTATTAATATTAATAGCGTGCTGGAAGCTGCTTTCTAAATTATAAATAATTTTTTTTTAATATGGCATAGCCTAAAATCTTATGCTATGACTTCCATATTGGGGACAGCCAGAGATTCTACACAATGTTCTTATGACACTGAAAGTACCATATGGCCTTTACCAGGTCACATAGTCCACCTGTCAGTAATAATTGAACTATGACCGAACCTAGAGCAAAATCCTCTCTTGTGGAGGGCTCCACTTAAAACTTCCAAATACAAGCTACATTCACAAGTGTTATATTCATCATTTTCACATTCCAAAGAAAATAATCAAGTACTGTGACTCTTTCTTATTGATAGAAGTGCAGCATACTTTAACTTCATTTCACTTTGGTAGGTAGACATGCCTCAGCGTATGCCATAAATCTGGGTCTTCTAAAACTTTTTATTGTGGCAGACCCATGAACAGTCTACATATGGCCCCTCATTGTCTTTGCACATCATACTGGGGCATCTCAAATGTTTATCTCTTTGTATTCTCAAGTTCAATTGCAAAATGCCATCATAATAATGAAACAGTGTCTTGTCAGCATTAAGTCAAGATGGCCAAATTTCACTTGTTCTGTATTTAGATAGAGATAAATAAGGCTTACTTTGCCCTAGAGAAAGATCTTTGGTTAGTTAAAACTACTTTATATTCCATTTTGACAAAAATTAGAAGGAACATATTCACTAGACCAAAAGACATTGCATCAGAACACATGTTGTAGGGGTGTCTGGGTGGCTCAGTGAGTTTAGCCTCTGCCTTCAGCTTGGTCATTATCTCAGGGTCCTGGAATTGAGCCCCGAATTGGGCTCTCTGTTCAGCAGGGAGCCTGCTCCCCCCTCTCTCTCTGCCCGCTGCTCTGCCTACTTGTGATCTCTCTCTCTCTCTGTCAAATAAATACTTTTTTTTTTAAAGAACATATGTTGCAGTAAAGATTCAACACTTACAGAGCAGCCACAGTTAAGACTACACCATCATCTCTCATGATAACCTAGTCTGGATGGATACAACCAGTAAATTTCATGTGTACCTCTGGATTGATTAGATCTTTTAGGGTGGCATTAATGTCTGTCATTTTACTTGAGATGTGCTATTGTTTCTGATTTACCATGTTGGCTGTAGGAGTTTCAAAAGCTTCCAATTCTTCTGATGTAAATTTTTATTCCTCCACAAGAAGGAAACCAATGTAAAAGTCTGCCATTTTTCAAATAAATCCATGCCAATCATTTGCATAGGGACAGGAGAGAGAACTATAAAAGGGGTTTATAAACTATATACATCCATTGCAAATTAGACCTGGCCCATGGCTATACTTATCACATCATGTTCATATACTCCCATTCTAGTGAGGAATATTGAATTCATTTTGGTTCACCTGGTGTTAGTTTTAGCTGAGATATTCATAGAAGATTCTAGTTAATCCACTGCCCTCAATATGTATTAATCTTTTGTGGAATAGCTACAAAATATACTCCATGAGCATTTTAGGGTCATTGTTAAAAAGAATTTGTCCTTTTCTTCAATCAGCTGGCTCTGGATCTGAGAATTGGCTCAGTTCTGGAGACTGAGTTAGGCATCGTTACTTTCTATTATAGCAGTAACTATTAGCCATTAGCACACCCACTCTTAATATTTTATGGTTTCATGAGGAAACAGACAAAATCCCCACATTTTGTTGTGTATCTTTTACATCCCTAAAAATACCATAACTCTATTTGCCAATACCACAGAACCCTGTAAGTCAAGGATCTCTATTTGCTGTTGCAGTCTTGCTGGTCAATGCAGTACTTTTTGTCTGCCTTCTCATGGATGGATGATCCCACCTATTCTCTTGTAATCTCTTTTCTTATTTGACATCATTATTCTCAAGTTTGAAGCAGCAATTCTAACCAAATAGAAAACTATTTAACGGCATTTACTTAAATTAATAATGTCTTGATATCAATAAAATCTCACTGATCTAGATTTACGGTACACATCCTGTGATCCAGCACTTTCAAAATCAATTCCCAAGCATGTCTTCACGGTTCTTTATGGAATGTATTAGCTATACCATATAGATTTCTTTGCTGAATAATCATGTTTCTCCTTCTAGTAGGGTTATAACCACTTAGGCCATGGTGACTCTGTTTTAAGAGCATTAAGTGGGACATGGGGAAACCATTAGATACACATAATCTTGTAAGATAGTTTTTTTTTCCCAAATGAAACCAACTGAATCCTCTGCAGATACTGAGATAATGTTCTCTTCTAAAAATTGTGAAGGGACTATTCCTTCCAACCCAAAGTTTCAAGGATTCTTGGGAATAATTTTTAAATACATACAGAAAAATATTTATTTTTATTTTTATTTTTTTATATTTTTTTATTTTTTATAAACATATATTTTTATCCCCAGGGGTACAGGTCTGTGAATTGGGAGGGAGACATACAGAAAAATATTTTAATCCTTGCTTCAGGTCTGCTCCCTTCATTTTAATGTCCTCACTTCATTTTAGGGGTCTTTCAGAAAATATCAGTTTGGTTTTCTGTAAAACTCTTTCATACTTAAAATCACTTCTAAGGCCAAATTTACAATAGAATCAGCCCTATCACTGCAGGACAAAAAATTATTTTATTTTATTTATTTTTTTATTTTTTTTTAACTTTTAAAAAAGATTTTATTTCTTTATTTGACGGAGAGAGAGAGAGCTAGTGAGAGTGAGAACATATTAATTTTTTTATTATTATTTTTTAAATACAACAAAATGTTTAATGAGCAAATTTGTCTGAGCAAATATGAAACTGCCACAGAGAGAAGAGGGACAGGGGCCACGGGGCTGGGGTACAGGTCAGGGAGACTAAAGAGGAGAGTCAACTATGTAAGAAACCAGGGAGGGCTCGGGGACCAGAGGCCAGGAGGATGCGAGCTGTGGTCCTGGAAAGGGAGAAGGCAGGGTACTGGGCGGACAACAAAACTCAAAATAGTTTGGCCATAAAATATAAACACACTATCTTTCTACAGTGGGGAAAAGGAGGAGGAGGGGAGAAGGGAGCAGAAGAGAGGCTGTTCTAGGGAGGGTCTGTGGGGGTCCTACCCTGCCCCACTGAGCACCTCCTCCCCACCCAGAGGAAGAATTAGGCTTCCTTCTGAGCAGGAAGCCCAGTTTAGGGATAGATCCCTGAACCCTGAGATCATGACCTGAGCTGAAGGCACATGCTTAAGGACTGAGTCACCCAGGAACCCCCATAAGAGTTATTTTATTTATTTATTTATTTATGTTTGTATGTTTGTTTGTTTGTTTTAATTTTTAAAATTTTTTTTAAATAAACATATAATGTATTTTCAGCCCCAGGGTTACAGGTCTGTGAATCTCCAGGTTTACACACTTCCCAGCACTCACCATAGTAAGAGTTATTTTAAATACTACTTTGAAATCCTTTGGCATTCAAGTTGTGTTCTAAATGTTCAGTTTGCTAAATTTAGTCTGATTTTTTCATACCATTGGGCTTCCATGGCAATTAGTAGCAGCCAGCCCATTTTATAATAATGAAAATAACCATTGTCTCCATCTTCCAAACATCTAAGCAAGTACTATCCAGTATAGCCCTGCTACTCACATCCAATGCCAACCCCCACAGATGAAAGTGCTAGTAATTTTCATTGTAAAAATGCCAGAAAGCATCACACTTCACTTAGCTTCAACAAAGTTGTTGGCATGTAGGCAGCACTATTAATCTCCCACCCTGTGTGTCTACTGGTAGGAGTATTTCAAATACCAAGTGCCTGAGGCTGGGTTTCCCCAAACACAGACTTTAAAACAGAACTCAAAAAACATTCTGAGAGTTAGCTATAGGAGTCATCTATAGGTGAGTGGAGAAATGAAAAAGGAGATGAAGAAAATAAATTCAAGATATAAATATATGGGAACATATATATTAAAATATATGCATTTATATATAATATATAGATATACAATATACTATATATATGTATATAAATATATGGGAAACTAGGACTCTGTTTTGTTAGGGAACTCTGGTACACAGTATAGAACAAGGTTCAGTGTTGTCTCAAAGGGCAGATTTATGTTGTCAGTGAAAGTTACCTTAACTGCCCTATATTATCAGCTAAACTTACAGATGACTTATTAGGAAGTCATCAGTGTATATGAGAATAGTAAGGGCACCACCAGCTTTTGATATACGTATAATGCTAATACATTTCTCCTAATAATAATTTCATTAAAAAAAATGTGAAGTATATGTGATTGAGGCTAATTGCACATTAACTGAGTATCATTTGAAAATTATCTAGATTTTTTTTTTATAAACATATATTTTTATCCCCAGGGGTACAGGTCTGTGAATCACCAGGTTTACACAGATTTTAATAAATGTAAAGATTAGTTATTTAATTCAAAATTTGTGTTCATCCTTTAAAAATATATTTCAAATATCAGGAGTTGCTGGGTGGCCCAGTTAGTTAAACAACTGACTCTTGGTTTTGGCTCAGGTTATGATCTCAGGATTTTGAAATTGATCTCCTCATCAGGCTCCACACTCAGTGTAGAGTCTCCTTAAGACTTTCTCCCTCTCTCTTTGTCCATTCCCACTGTACTCTCTCACTTTCTCTCTAAAATAAATAAATCTTTAAAAATATATCATATCAATATTCTGTTTCTAGAAATATACTTTCAAGGTTTTATTTAAAAATGTAAAATTATTATTAAATAAAATTTCACAATATTATTTTCATATTGAAAATACTTAAAATTAAAACTTTTCTGTGATAAAGTCTAGAAGAGAAGGATGATAAAGTAGTTTTATGAAGTGTCTCTGTAACAAAGTCAAAACATGAATTTTGTGATGGTTAAATTAAGTTATTGTTTAAATTCTCTCAGAAGACTATGAAATCAACAAAGTGTAGCTTCATGAACTTTTAAAAGTGACTAATGTATAAAACTTAAAAAAAACAATTTTAATTTATATATTTTATTTCAAATTAATACATTTTAGTGTAGAAAATATTTATTTGCAAAGCAAGATACATTGTTTCAATTCACTTATTTATTCAAGAAATAATTACTAAATTTCTTTGTATTAGATTGTAAGGAAGAAAAGTCATGGTCCTTTATGGAAAGATAAGAAAGGATAATGTTTGTTTTTATTTTGAGTAATGATAGTTGAAGATAATGAAAAAGGACAAATACAGAGAGAAAAATCTTTTTTATTCAAGAAATTGTACAGAGAGTAAAGCATCAAATTTATGTAGTTAGCTTTTTAAATCTTTGTTGTGAAGAACAATAGACAAATGGATTACAAATAGAGCAGGAGTAGACAAATGAAGATTGAAGTCTAGAGCAAATTTATAAGCTTTAAGGAAGTATTCCATAGAGTGTGAGAGACGACTGATGGAAGAGATAGAGTGTATGTAAACAAGTCAATCCCGTAAAAAGGCAAAATAAAGTATCATTGGGAAAATTCATAGAGAAACACGTCTCACTATGAGAGGAATTTTTATGGTAATACCTAGTGAGAAAGTAAAGATGAATGCATATTCCAGAATTTTTCTAAGGTTGGGGACAGAATGACAGAAGAGCTCTTATTTGATAACTTCTATATTTTTAGTGAAACAAGAAGCAAAGTAATCTGAGACTGACTAATTCAATTATTTAATGAGGAAAAAGTTTCAAAGAGAAAGGTATTGAATTCGTATTTAGATTATCAGAAAACCATATCAGAATTATTAAGAAGAATTGAAAGCTTTTATAATTTGAGATTGTTATCTTATTTTGAAAGGAGTTTCTCCAGCTTTGTCAGTTTCTGCCAAAATACTTGGATATATGTACATACTCATGGTTGAGTCATACAGGATGTTGTCAGGTGAGTAAAATGGAAGAAAAGGAGCGAAGCTAAATCTATTTTCAAAAGATGATTTTATTTATGGGACACTGAGTCTAAATGATAAATAGGTATAGCAAATGTCATCAGAAAGTTGAGAATGTAATGGATTGAGGGATTAAGAGAGGATTTTAAAAATTGTGGTTAACATATTTGAGTAACTGGGATAGGAAAATGTTTTTGGTTTAAATTTGGGAAGCTGAAGTTTGAGGGTTTTGTATAATAAAATCTGGTCAATGATAAATTCAAAGGTATTTGGAGTGATGGAATTAAAAGGAAATGTATTAGTAATGAAGAAGAGATACAAAAAATAAAAGAAGTCAAAAGACTAAGAAACCAAAATACATGAAAATAAATGTAAATTACTTCAAATTACAAAAAAAAAAATTCTAAGTTATGACTTAAGTGTATAAAACTTCTCCACAAATCAAATAATTAGGATTATCATCATACTTTCAAAAAGGAACAACACAAATTTATTGTGAAACCATGTTCCTGTAGTTGTAAACACTCTTCCCAACCATTCATAAGTAACTACCCTAAGCATCCTAATTTGTACTTAAGTGTAATGATCACATAAAATAATTATCTAAACTCTATGAGTAAAGTTTATCTTTATGTCTCCAAAATCTTTCATTTTATAATATGCATAGTTTTATATTCCATACATAATACTGTTCAGTTCTTTATCCTTGGCCAGTGTGCCAGGGCCTACTGCGTAAGTAACTAAAGAGTTATGCTTCATCTAAAAAAGAAAACCACTAATATAAATAATTAGAAAAATATGTTAATCATAAAATATTTCAATACAATTTCATAGACAGTAGTATTAATTGGCTTAATGTGTCATACTCTGTATTTGTTTTTCCCGTAGAAAATTATAATACTTATTGCACCAACTGAGTAGACAAATCATTGAAAATAACACTATTTTTTGCCTCGAGTCAGAGAAAATTTTCATTATCATTCAACAGTTTAAAACAGTTTAAAAACAGTTTAAAAACGTCCTGTATTCATCTCCAGATTTAAAGAACATTTTGAGATGTAAGCTAGGTTGTGTTTTTTTTTAATTTATTTTTTTATTTTTCTTATTTTTTTATAAACATATATTTTTATCCCCAGGGGTACAGGTCTGTGAATCACCAGGTTTACACACCTAGGTTGTGTTTATTATAGGAGTTTTGTCATGTTTTACCATCTAAAATTGACCTTTCCCAAATATCATTTCAAAATACATAAAACAAACTTTTAAAGTAGGATACTTTTTCTTTTGAATGTGAAATTTAAATAAATAGGATTTTAGGAAGTGTTCTTAATTAAAGTTTTTAATCTTGGTGTTTAAATTTGTTTTGGGGTGTTTATGTTAAAACAATTGCTGTCAGCAATCATTAATTTGTGAGCCCTGGTTATCAAATCCTTATCTGCATTCTCAGAAGTGCCACAGGGAAGTTATGGATTATTACAGGTAAAATAAGGCACACACAACTGATAAATTATTGAACACTACATCTGAAACTAATGATGTACTATAAGTTGGCTAATTGAATTTAAAAAAGAAAGACAGACTACTAGAATTTTTTCTTATTCTCACTTACCTTCTATTGAGTAGAATATTCAAAGTAATAAGTGTGGAACATTTGCCCTGCCTTCTTCTTGTTAAATTTTACCTTCCTAGCAGAGCAAGTTGGCAAACAAGTACAGAAATAGATAACCACGGGTCTAATTCTGGGAGAGTAGCTCAGCACTCATCAAACTATAATCTACAAGCACTAGGAGGATAATATATCATTGTGAATGTTAAACTGTAGTGATTTCAAATCATAGGAGATCTGAAAACTCCCTAATATTTTTCTGAATTCTTGAGCATTTTTTATCTTTAAATTCTCCTCAGACTCTGTGTATTTGCTTGCATTAGTCTGGTCATGGCCTTGATTCTTGTTAATCCAGATATCAAAGCTCCTTTTCCAATCTATCACAAATCCACCCATATATACAACTTCATATTTTTTTACTGAGTGAAACAATATATACTAAAATTCAAGGGAATTTGACAGTAAAATAAGGAAGACAATGGATTTCTTTGTAAACATATGTCTAGTAAAAACTTCTGGTCCCTCACTGACCCTTCATTTTAGTACATTTTCTCTTATTCTGCTCCTTTCATATTCCCTGTTTTTCTTCCTTTCCTTTCTCTTCTTCAAAAGAAGCACACAATGTATTTTCCCTCATTTGTCTGGACCATCAGTTTAGCTATTCTCCTAATTCTGTTGACTGTTACATACATTTATTAAATCATGTATTTATTTTTTATTTAGGGAGCATAAGCAGGAGAAGCAGAGAGAGAGGAAGAGGCTCACACAGACTCCATTCTGAGTGTGGAACTTGAAGTGGGACTCAATTTCACAACCCTGAGATCAATACCTGAGCTGAAATCAAGAGTCAGATGCTTACCTTATTGAGCCATTCAGGTGTCCCTGTTATATCTTTTAAAATCCTTTTGTCTTTCCTCCTGTATTAATTTTAGAGGGTTGTCATAATAAATTACCATAACCTAATGGCTCAAAACGATGTAAACTTATTCTCTCACAGTTTGGAGAATAGAAATCCACAGTCAAGGTGTTTGCAAGGCCATGTTTCCTCTAAAGGCTCTAAGGAATATTTCTTCCTTGTTTCTTGTAGCTTCTGGTGGCTTCTGGAATTAGTTGACTTGTGGATGCATAACTCCAGACTTTCTTCTATTTTCACATGACCTTCTCTTCTTCCTGTGTCTTGTGTTGTCCCTCTTTTATCTCTTATAAAAACATTTATTATTGTTTTAGGGCTGTAAAATACTTGATTTAGGGTATTTGAATAATCTAGGGTGATCTTAAGATTTTTAACTTAATTAGACTTTCAAAGATTGTTTTTCCAAATAAAGTCCTGTTTACAGGTTCAAAGGATTAGGAAACAGGCCACTGTTCTGAGGACCACTATTCAATCCACTATGCCACCTTTCCAAAATGCATATTCAAGGGACTGCTTGTAAGATTATTTTCTTCCCTAAATAGTATCTATGTATGCTGAAAATTCATACCATAAAATTTTCATACCATAAAATTTTCACTCCTTTACAGTAATTTAGGTGTATGAAGTCTAGAAATCGTGGAGTTAAGATTAGTCTGTGATAAGGGCAAATGTGTGAAAATAGAAGCAACCACGGGAACTTTTATAGGAATTTGATTGTTAAGCAATTATTGCCAAAAAGTTGTTTGTAATTCTGACTTTCATAATCACTTTAACTTTCAATACTGAATACTGCTTAATCCTTTTTTTTTTTTTTTTTTTTTTCCCCTATCATTTGTGTGCTTTTAAAATATCTGACTCAGGGGTGTCTGGCTGCCTTTGCCTTCAGCTCAGGTCATGGTGTCAAGGTTCTGGAATTGAGCCTAGCATTAGGCTCTCTGCTCAGCAGGGAGCCTGCTTCCCCCCTCTCCCTCTGCCTGTGTCTCTGCCTACCTGTAATCTCTCTCTCTCTCTCTGTTAAGCAAATAAAAAATAAAAAATCTTTAAAAAATAAAATAAAACATCTGATTCAGGTCTTTGCTTTGTTCTTTTATTACAGGAAGGGAATCAAACTAACCTTCTTGTGAATATTGAGAAGCTGAGCACCAAAAAGGGGAACCACATAATCTACTCAAATGGTGCCTTTTTTTTTTTTTTCTTTTTTTCCTCACTCTTCTCCAGTTAGGTAGAGAAGGGATGATCAAGTCTGATCTGTGATCACAGCTGAAGTTCATACAGCTGTGGCTAAAGAATTCACAATGTTTAAACAGAGTCAGACCATGCTATAGGATATACCACTTTGCGAGTAAAAAACAACAGAATTTCATTTCGTGAACTGCTCAAAAACTGAATTCATCTTGTCTGTTATCTCATAATGACCTGCAGGTGTGTAGCTGACAGCTGCCAGAGCTCCACTTTGCAGAAAATGGGAATGTAGTGCTAGGCACGGGGTGGCTGAAGCACCAAGAATGTAGGATAAATGTGGTGACATACATGGAAAGAAAGAAAGGTGCGTTTAGCCCCAGGCGGTTACTTGGAAGCATCTTTCTCTTCATTTGGCTGGTTAGTTACATGAGTGTGTTCAGTTTGTGACAGTTCATCAAGTTGTGTACTTACTTCCGTTTATGAATGTAAGTAAAATGTTAGAAACAAATATCTAAATTCAAGTATTGTTTTAAAGTAAATATTATTCTTTTGCCTAAGGCTTTTATTGTCTTCTAAATAAGGTTCTTCGTAAATTTCATGACAAACCATTTTGATATTTTTAAAATTGAAGACAACTTCCCTGCCAATGACACAGTATCACTTATCTTTTTTTGTAGAATTACTGTCTTTTTAGAAGTTAGGGTTTCAACCTAGTAGCAATAGTATCTACATAGACTCAGATAATAGTTTCTAATACCGATATCCTATAAAAGGAACCAGGGCTTGTTGTAAAATGACTGATACTAGGCCTGGGGCAAGAGGGATGCTGGGTGGCTAGTCATTAAGCTGCTGCCTTCAGCTTAGGTCATGATCCTGGGATCCTGTGATGGATGGACCCCATGTCAGCCTCCCTGCTCAGCAGGAGAGGCTGCTTCTCCCTCTGCCTGATGCTTCTCCTACTGATGCGCTCTCTCTCTAATAAGTAAAATTAAAAAAATAAAAAAAGACTGGGGCAAAAAATATGCAAGATGAGCCTAAAGAGTCTTTTTATATCAGAAAGTAAGGAATTACAAACACACACACACACACACACATACACACACCCCACATGATGAAGGTATATCAAAAGGACATGGAAGGAAGCCAACTGAAAGGGCTCTCCATGGCCAAAACTGGAACCATTTGAGCAACAAAATAACTTAAGTAACATTCTAATGCAAAGAATAAAATTGATGTATATGAATATGTGTAAATATAAATCAATTATCAAATGGGTAAATACATGAGGGAGAATAGACAAATATTCTGTACACAACTGTGGGTTTCCCATACTGACCTCCTTCTAAAGAGTACAGTATGGAGATAGAAGAGAAAAAAATAGTAACTTTACAGTGTAGAAACCTGGCAAACATTATCTCAACTATGTGATAAAGGTTTATGTCATCAGTGCTAAGTTGTTATGATGAGGTAAGCTAATACTTTGCCTCTATGATCTTCCTCCCAAAAACCCACAATCCCAGTCTAATCATGAGGAAAATATAAGATAAATTCAGTTAAGAGACATTCTCAAAATACTGTTAGGATTATTCAAAACAAGCAAAGTCTGAAAATGGTCATATTCTATAGGAACCTAAAGAATCATGACAATTAAATGTAATGTGATATCTTGGTTGGGATTCTGGAACAGAAAGAAGGCTTTGGATAGATCTAGAAAAAAAACCTGAATAACGTAGGGACTTCAGTTAATAATAATAAATATATCAATCAATATGCTCACTATCGGTGATGCAAACACCATGCAAATATAAGATTATAGTAATAAGAGAAATAAAATGTGGAGTGCATGGGAGCTTTCTGTACTATCTTTGTATTTTTTTGTAAATTTAAGACTACTATAAAATAAGAATTTATTTTTAAAAGCTAAAATTCAAGATGCATAGATAGAAGAATAGTTATGTGATAAAATATTTATAATAAATGTCAATGGTTGAATCTATGTAGGTATAAGGTTTTTCAGTATTCTGTTAACTTCACTGCCTTTATGAAACTTGGATTAAAAGAAATGAAAAGAAATAATTATGATGAGCAGAAGGATCAAACTCAAAAAATTATACCAAGTAAGTTTTCTATGACCATTAAAATATTTATACATTGGGTTTATTCCAATGTTTTCCAAAACATTTTCCAAGGTATTTTTTAATAGATGACATTTTATACATAGCCTAATGCCATGTTTTCATTCCCAAGTATTTATTGAACATTTGATAGATTCATATCAACTTTAGCCCTTCTTTTTTTTCAGTCCTAGACTCTGTTATTTCTTAGTTGACAAATTTTGTCAAATTTCTACATTTATACTAGACTTGCCTCGTAAAATAGTAACACAGCTAAACTAGAATATTTGATGGGAGTTCTGTAATTCTAACCTTAAAGACATTATCCTAAGTACTCAGAGGATATTTTTATTTGTGATTTATTTGAAATCTTATAATCTGTGGCTGGTATTTCCTATGTTAGACAGGCATGTGCATATGTATATGCAAATAGCTATTACAAATTTAAATATTTTTGAAGTTATACACAAAATTTGAATACTTAAAATGTGTGATGACAATTGAGAAATTTTCTTATTTGTTAATATAAAATCAGATGCAATTGTTCCTTCTGTAATTTATAAATAATTATGAAACAGCTGGACAAATTTAGACAATGTTAATAATTAAGTATTATATTGCTTTACTCTCACTTTCATGGGGGTGTGGTTCTAAAATTGATGAAATGTGGGTGGCTTAGTTGGTTGAGTATCCAACTCTTGATTTTGGCTCTGGTCAAGCTCTGTGCTCTGTGCTCAGCAGGGAGTCCACTTGAGATTCTCTTTTCTTCCCCCTCTGCCCTTCCCTTGGTTCACACTCTTTCTCTAAGTAAATAAATCTTTAAAATAGATGAATTCAAAGAAACAAGTTTATAACAAATCTTAGTAATTTTGAGAATTTCAGGTGAAGGAGAGATATAAAATAACTTCATATTCAATGCTTGAGCATACTGGGGTCCAACTAATTTCTCTAATTTGTTGGACAAAATATTTGTTGAAATATTTTCACAAAATCTAAGTGTAGGACTAAAAAGGAAATTGCTATGATGAGGATATATATATATATATATATATATATGGATATATATATATATATGTGTGTGTGTGTGTGTGTGTGTGTGTGTATACATAAGTATACTTCTACACACCCACTAAGGTGACTATCAGAAAATGTATATATGTATACATATATATGTATATATGTGTGTATATATATTTATATCCTTTTAATCCTATATAATTATATTTTTTCCAATTTCTTTATCACAGTAAAATATATATAACTTCAAATGTACAATTTTAACCAATTTTAAGTGTATAATTTAATGGAATTAAATGCATTTATAATGTGCAGCCATTACCACCATCCATCTCTATACTTTTTCATCTTACAAGATAGAAATTCTGTATCTAATAAACGATAACTCTCCATTTCCCTCTTGTTTCTAGTCCCTTGTCTAGTCATCATTCTACTTTCTGTCTCTATGATTTCTACTACTTTGAGTATTTTATATAAGTAGAATGATATAGTATTTACCTTTCTGTGAGTTGATTATTTCACTTAGCATAACGTCCTCAAGGTTCATTCACATTGCACCATATTCCTTTTTAAAGTTGAATAACATTCCATCATATGTATATACCATACTTTGCTTATCTATTAATCTGTCAATGGACACAATTTACTTCTACCTTTTAGCTATTGTAAAAACTGTGGATGTATAGATATCTTTGAGACTGTGCTTTCAATTGTTTAGGGTATATACTCAGAAATAGAATTGCTGGCTTATATGGTAATTCCATGTTTAAATTTTTTAGGAAGAGCCATACATTTTTATATACTGGTTATGCTATTTTATATCCCTACTAGCAATGCATAGGGGTTCCATTTTTTCCATTACTCACCAACATTTGTTGTTTTCTATTTTTCTGATAATCATCTTAGCGGGTGTGAAGAAGTATCTCATTATAGTTTTGATTTACTTTTCCTTAATGATTAGTGATGAGCATCTTTTCATGTGCTTATGGTCATTTTTATCTTTTTTTTAGAGAAATGTCTATTCAAGACTTTGTCCATTTTTAAATTGCTTTTTAAAAATTTTTGTTGTTGTTGAATTTTAGGATTTTTCTATATACTCTAGAACTGACCCCTTATCAAATATGTGATTTGCAAATGTTTTTACTTTTTGTGTGGGTTGTCTTTTTATTGTGTTGATAGTATCTTTTGATGTACCTTTTTTTGTTATTCCTGAAGTCTGTTTTATCTACTTTCTCTTCTGTTCTCTATATTCTTGGTGACGTAGCCAAGAAATTACTGCCAAATCTAATGTCATGCAGTCTCGCCCTGCTTTCTTCTAGAGCATTTATTGTCTTATTCATAGATTTATTTTAAGTCATAGATTTAAGTCATAGATTTATTTTAAATTAATATTTGCATATGGTGTTACATAAGGGTCCAACTTCATTTTTTATAGCTAAAAAAAGGAAGACAATAGGTTTACCTTAATAAGTCACACAATTTTTCAAGGGACACCTGGGTGGTTCAGTCAGTTAAGTGTCAGCCTTCAGTTCAGGTCATGATCTAAGGGTCCTGGGATCAAGGGTCATATTGGGCTCCCCACTTAGAGGGTAATTTGTTTCTTCCTCTCCCTTTCTGCCCCTCTGCCATACTTGGGCTGTTTCTCTCATGATCTCTCTCTCTCTCTCTCTCTCAAATAAATAAATAATAATATTTTCTAAAAATTTTAAAAATCACAAAATTTTTCAAATTGAGAGGTTATTTTTACATTTTTATTACTGTATATAAAATGCTATCTATGATATATAATAGTTCAGTTCTGAATGAAAAAAATGGTGTACTATATATTAGGTAATTCTATTTAAAGAAAAGAAAAATTAGATGGTTGCATTTATAAGTATTTTGTTTAATGAGGTAACAACTGCAAGTCATGACATTTATTTCAAGCTTATTTGAACTATATGTAACTTTAGAACTCTAACTTAAATTTTTAAGAAAATAAACGATTTCCTTTGCTTCATAATTTGGGTTTTCTTATAATTTTATTTAACCAGGTTGTTGGATATTCATATGGAATTCATCTTCAGTAGATTAAAATGATATAACTTAATTTTTAAAAAATTTCTTTATTTCTAAAGGTTAATTAAAATAATAGTAAACAAAGAAGTGAGTGAGACAAATTTATTATTAGGTGATAAGAACTTTTTTTTTTAAAGAAGAATATTGATTTAAAAGTCATGAGACTTGGATAGTCTAGTTTTTTCAAGATAAACTTTTGTGATTATAGAAAAGCCACTGGACTATATGTGCTTCCTGTGCTTCAGTTTAGTCATTTTCATAATTAAAGACTTGCATGAGGAAATTCATATAATTTTCTCTAAAATATATTCTATTGATACCTCCCTTTTTATTAAAAGAATATACTAGATGCTATAGTTTATAATCTCGAAGGACTCTCTTCATCCATCGTGCAAATCACCTCCAGATAGTGATTAGAGTCAAGTTTGTAAATGATATATAATTCACCACATTCTAGTATTCAAATAGCCAAAGTCTAAATTGCCATCGAAGCACTAAATATGGATGAGTGTAAAGTTCTGAATAAAATATGTTTTCATTAGAAAAAAATGGTAGGGTGTTTGTGAGAGTATGTGTTAGGAGGGAATCTAAACTGATTAGAAGAAAATGATCAGATTTTTTGAAACTATAGTATTGGAAAAAATATCTTCATTTATTCCATGATATCAGATATACTTTTAGTATTTGAGCCATGGTGGTTAATTATAGAGGGACAGTAGAATAGTTAAAGTTATTCTAGCCATCAATATATTATTTTTTAGTATGTATCTATACACATGCATTTAAACATCAAGTAATTGAATAAACAAAATATATTAATGTAGTTTGATTTATGCATTATGACTAAAAGGATATTTAGTTATTCCAGCTCTATGTAGTCTCTTGTTAAAACAATATATATGCATATATATATATATATATATATGCATATACTATACATATGTCTGAGATGTGATTGCTCTTCATCAGCTTGCTCCAAATAGAGGACCTTTGGGTTCATGTCTGCAGGTAATATTATAAAACATATTATTTTGTTGAATTATATGTCTAATTTGAATATAGTAGAGTCATATTTCATTCATACTGAGGAAAGAAAAGTCCAGTTACTTATACAGAACATGCTCTGCAAGGATGAACAAGTATTAGTTCTGTTTTTCTGTAATAAAGTTTTTTGTGTGTGAGTTGTGACAATAAATTTGTAAATACTATACATCATTCTCCTTTGAACATAAATGTAATAATTATGTTGGATCCATGCTAAACAGAAGGGGAGTTATTACATTTTTATCACTATGCAGGGGAGAGTGGATGGACTGATTCAACACTGGTGTGAAAATATTGCCTTAAAAAAAGGTCATGATAATGGATCTGAGTGAAAGTTCTACATACATGGGATCCAAAAGATGGAATGAAAAATAAGTAAGTGGATGGGGGTAATTCAAGTGAAAACTGAAGTGTTCTATGTGAAGATCTTTATATGAACTTTAAACAGATGAGGACAAAATATTGTTTAAGTGCTCTCTGGGAACCTCCTACCATTTACTTGGTCACCACATTCCCTTATATTAATTTAAGACAACTTAGTAATTAAAGAAGAATAACAATGGAATCATAATTAATCACAATTAATTAATTTTATTTATTGTATATCACCTTGGCTGGGCCCTAGTGCCAAGGTCTGTGGTCAAACATTATTTTGGATTTTTTTGTGTGGTCTTTTGGCTGCGATTAATATTTAAATCTGCTGGGGGCTGTGGGGGAGGCTGGAGAAAGCAGTGAGTTGGAGCCAGGGCTAGGGCTTTCCTGGCTTCGGTGAAACTGCTGGGGTCCCATCTTCTGGCAGTCCCAGGAGTTTGTGATTATTGTTGCTACTGCTCCTGCCGCCATCACCCAGGCTCTATTTCCTGCCTTCTTCTTCTCTTCTTCCTCCTCCTCCCCTTTTTCCTCCTCCCCTTTTTCCTCCTCCTCTTGCTCTCCCTGGACCAGTCTAATCTCCTCCATACTGCAACCTCCTCCTGAACTGGATCCTCAATGTTTTGTCCCCTTGCCAAACTGCTCCTGCTGCTGCTACCTCCCTATTCAATTTTGTACATCATATCATGCATGATAGGAGGGTGATGCAGGCACCAAACTGTTCAACACAATGGTCTGATGAGAAGGCAGTCACTCCAGGAACTGGTACACAGCCTCAGGATCACAGTGGAATGCATGGCTAGAAGGTTGGCTTTCATAAGTACAGTCTACAAAAAGATTTGCTAGAGCCATTAGTGCACCTCATGTAGGATGTATGTACTATATGTACTGTGGTCCTTGTGGTACTCAGGCTTAATGCTTACAAGCAAGTGGATCCCTATATTACCAGGAGAATTTTCCATCTGTGGCCTTCTCATCATATGGCCCTCTCTCCGTGTGGATATCTATATTTATATCTCTATATATTCTATGACCTTGGTATTGATCAAAGAATTTATGGAAAACTGTGGAAGATAGAATGTTTGAATGAATGCCTCTGCAGACAGATGAAGATAAGCACATTATTGAAATGTATTTGCCTTATATTATAAAGCCATAGAAAGCCATGAGGATGACTTTATCATTATTCCTGTGTTGGAGCTCTGAGTGAGTCAAAAGAACAGGAATTTGGAAAACTCTTCAGTAAATATTGAGCAGATCCTAGTAATCTCTTTGTGGTTTCTTTTGATTTCTTCCGGTGGGGTCAAAACTTCTCTTGCACTTACTATGATGAATCCCATGGGAGATTTATAGAGTCTTTGAACATCTAGATTAAAATGGGCATGAGTATTATAAGACAATTAGACCCCACATCTTTCAGCAGTTACTTAAAGAAATACCATAATACTCTATGTGGAAGAAATCCCATTGGGGTCTTATTAAATGCTATCACAGAGCTCCAAAAGAATAGCCAGTCAAGCCAGTGTAGAAACTTATAAGATATTTCAGTGAGTTATGCAGCAGGAGCACTGAAGGGCCACTAAATCTCTGAATCATCAGGGATGCCACCTGCACATACTCATTTTCTGCCCTTACTAGAAACTGGTCATGGTTTGGGGAGAATCTGAAACCTCAAACCAATAGAATTTTCTTCTCCTCTTTTCTTTTCTTTATTTTTTAAAAAAAGATTTTATTTATTTATTTTAGAGAAAGAGAGTGCAAAAATGGGGCAGGAACAGAGGGAGAAGGACAGGCAGACTCTGCTCTGAGTGCAAAGCCCAATGCAGGACTCAACCCCTCAACCCCCAAGATCATGACCAGAGATGAAATCAAGAGCAGGATGCTTAACCTGAGCTACCTAGGAATCCCTCTTGTCTTCTTTTCTAGTAAGTGTTGTCCTTCCTTAATTTCAACTCATGCAAAAATGTTTTATAGTAGAAGGAAGGATGGCATGAAAATGTTTTGACCAAAAAAGATAGAGGTGCCTGGGTGGCTCTCTCTGTCTCATACACATATATCCTACTCTGAGGATACTTTTGCAAATTGTACACAAACAAACAGACAAAAGGATGGAAGCTTTTTTTTTTCCTGGATTTTATTTTTTAATTTTTTATTTTTTATAAACATATATTTTTATCCCCAGGGGTACAGGTCTGTGAATCACCAAGTTTACACACTTCACAGCACTCACCAAAGCACATACCCTCCCCAATGTCCATAACCCCACCCGCCTTCTCCCAACCCCCCTTCCCAGGAACCCTCAGTTTGTTTTGTGAGATTAAGAGTCACTTATAGCTTGTCTCCCTCCCAATCCCATCTTGTTTCATTTATTCTTCTCCTATCCACTTAAGCCCCCATGTTGCATCACCACTTCCTCATATCAGGGAGATCATATGATAGTTGTCTTTCTCTGCTTGACTTATTTCGCTAAGCATGATATGCTCTAGTTCCATCCATGTTGTCGCAAATGGCAAGATTTCATTTCTTTTGATGGCTACATAGTATTCCATTGTGTATATATACCACATCTTCTTGATCCATTCATCTGTTGATGGACATCTAGGTTCTTTCCATAGTTTGGCTATTGTGGACATTACTGCTATAAACATTCGGGTGCACGTGCCCCTTTGGATCACCACGTTTGTATCTTTAGGGTAAATACCCAGTAGGGTATTGCTGGCTATGACCCAGCAATTGCACTACTGGGTATTTACCCTAAAGGATGGAAGCTTTTTAATAAAGAAATTGCTTTTATGAACGATTTATATTAGAATATATCTCTAGTTACAGTCAATTATTACCCATGTTGTGCAATAGATACCTTCTATTTTAGATGCTAATAAAGGGCTACACAACTCGAAAAAAAAATTAAATCTGTGAACTTTGAGTAAAAGAGATTGCCCTCCACAGTGTGGGTGACCCTCATCCAATTAGCTGAAGTCCTATAAAGAACAGAAGATTTACCTCCCTTGAGTAAGAGGGAATTCTGCTGACAAATGGACTTTAGACTTTAACTGCAACATAGGCGCATCTCTGAATCTCCAGTGTTATGGCCTTTAGACATAAATTGCACATTTTAGTCTTACCAGCCTCTGTAATCATGTGAGACAATTCTTTAAAATAAATCTTTATTTGTATCCATATCCTGTTAGGTTTCTCTGGGGAATGCAGACAAATAAAACTTGTTTAAGTTAAGTTCATAAGGCCATTCATTATTTTATATATTATTGTTCTTTATAACTACTGGTAATTGTTAATGGACACCTGGTAGTAATAATTGTATAAGGGTAATTTTTGTAGGTTATTTATTTTTAGATTATTATTTATTTATTTGACAGACAGGGAGATAACAAATAGGCAGAGAGGCAGGCAGAGAGAGAAGGGGAAGCAGGCTCCTTGCTGAGCAGAGAGCCTGATGTGGGGCTCGATCCCAGGACCCTGAGATCATGACTGAGCCAAAGGCAGAGGCTTAACCCCCTAAGCTACCCAGGTGCCCCAATTTTTGCAGGTTCTTGGAAAAACTCTAAGCACTTTTTCATATACATTGTTATATCACTTTTAATACTTCTGGGTATTCAAAATCTACAATACATTCCTCATATATTATAATATGGAAGACGAAGAAGTTAAACAATGAAAAATTAGGCATCTTGGAACAAGGTCATAAACTTAGATTTTGATATTTTAGAATTTGAGTTCACATTTTTGACTTCCAGATCAGTGGCCTGTCTGCATTATTGTATTTTCTCTCAGTTTAACTTTAGTAGAGAAGTTGAATGTAAATTATTCTCTGTGGAAAAAAAAACTGTGCTAGTTAATCTTGGTAGCTATTTTAACTATTTTTAGAGAATTGCCTAAAGTTACTAGATTTTCTCATATATTTCCTTAAAATGAAATGTATCTTTCAGAAATGTTCAATAATCTCTTTAATACTATACTATTTAGTCCTTTAATGAGTACTTTAATCATGCAATTTTAGTTCTTTTCATCTCTGGTAATGATCTTATTACTGTATACATATTAATGAATTTCTTCCTAGTAATGATCTACTTTATGGACCATTTAAATTTAAGGATATATAATATATTTTAAATATGTCATTAATACAGAGCTTCTAAGTTTTTTAAAGTAAATTAATTTATTCATCTGTACTAGTTAACCTTTGAATTGGTTTTCAAAGATTTTCTACAGGAATGAATACATAAATAATCAATTTGGGATGAAAATGCATACATTTCCTTGGAACCAGCAAAGTACTAGTTTATTTACAGAGTTACAGAGGTAATTTTGTTCCTCAAAGAATGCAGAGAGTGATCAGATTGTTAATCAACATGGATATACTAGCAGAGTCTGACCAGTCATCTATTAAGGGAGCTAAATTAGAAGTATTGGGGTTTTTCCAAAATATCTATCTTTCAATTTAATATTTTCCATTTTATTAAATTGTATTTAAATGATAGGAATAAAACAAGAAAATAATAAAGGGCAAAGGAAAACATTTCTATTTTAAGCATGAAATTCTTACAGAATATATTAGATTTTTAGATATCTAATTACCTATATTGTATGAATATCTAGAACTTTGAACTTTATTGGTGATTGGTTTAGCATTGGTAATATAATCATTTATACATCTCATGACCAAATAATGTGCATCTTTCCTTCAATTCTGATTCAAATATGTTGGTTTGGGTATAACACAGATTTTAAGGAAATCAGTGACATTTTTCTACTCTTGGTCATGGTGTCTCTTTTGAGCAGATATATTAAAGTTTAAGTGTAATCCTTCCTCATAGAAAGGTGAGACTTGTACCATAATGTCAAGCCCCAAAAAGTAAAAAATATTTTTACCTGGAGGTCAGGCTGATTCTAATGTACTTTTTATCAAAAGAAGACATTTTGTGTACCTCACATTAAAGTTCTTTTTTTTTTCCCTATGGTTAATATATTTACTTGACGCCCCCCTTTTTTTTTTCTTTCTTTTTTTGGTAAAGTCAGTTTAAACTTACTGTTATGGATCCAAGTTAACTTAATTGACCTGATGCTAGTGCAACTGATTTTAAATCTATTCAGTCTTGATAGCATCTAGACCTATAACTTGCTAGAGTTTACTAGTGACAATTCACACTATCTTCCATCCCAACTCTCTCGTGTTTGTATCCTGCTGAAGGCGCTCAAGCTAAATAAATGTTCTCTCTGATCCAAGCACTTTTGCTAATGTGATGTTCTAGAAGACACTTTCATGATTTTGTGTGGCGATTTACAATAGTGAGTATCCTTGCTCTTTTTCTAATCAAGTTCAATTAATAGAAATATGAAGATAGTATCAATTTAATACATATTTATAGATTTATTTTAAAAAGAGTCACTGAATTCAAACAAATCTAAAAATAAATATTAGCAGAATGTTCATGAATAGTGTTGTTAATTATTCTCACTATGTTTCCTTTGCCCAAGAACTCTTTTGGTTGGGTCTTTTTTCTTTTTCTCACTTGCATGTTAATCCATCCTGAACTAATTCTAGTTTACCTCCAAATGGTAAAACTCAACCATGCCTTAATTAGGTGCCATAGATTCTTTTATTTTATTTTTTTTAAGATTTATTTATTTGAAGGAGAGTTCACATGAGCAGGATGGGCAGAGGGAGGTACAGAGAATCTCAAGCAGACTGCAGGATTAGCTCAGAGCTCAATTGTGGAGCTTGAGCTTTAAGACCCTAGGATCATGACTTGAGCCAGATGCTTAACTGACTGCACCACACAGGTGCCTATAGGTGTTACTGATTCTAACCCCAATTTTGTGACTACTGTGCTATTACTCAGTGGTGACTACTGAAATCTGTAATCATTCATATACTGGTCAATTTTATGTGTCAACTTGATTTAATACCTGAGTTCCCAGATATTTGACTACACAAATATCCCAGATATTTGACTAGACTACCTCCAGTAGTTTGTGAGCATGTTTCTGCATGCAATTAGCATTTGAATTGGTGAGCAGAGTAGAGGAGGTTACTTTCCCCACGGTGAGTAGTTATCATTTAATTCATTGAAAAAGTCAATAACACTAGTCAGGGTAGTAGAGAATTTGCTCTCTCATCCTGATTGCACCTTATCAGTGCTCTGTTTCTCAGAACTAAACTACCAGCTTTCTGGGGTCTCCAGGTTGTGGATTATCTATTTATCTATCATCTACCTATCTATCTATCATCCATTTATCATCTATCATCTCTCATCTATCTACCATTTATCTATCATCTATCTATTATCTATCACCTATCTATCATCATCTATAAGAGATAATATATATAAATATATATGAATCTATCTATCTATATTATATATATCTCCTATTGCTTTGTGTCTCTGGAGTACCCTAATATAATTCACTTGAGATGTCTTTTTGTTTTTTTGTTTTTTTTTTTTTCCATGTCAATAGAAACTTCAGTGAAGGCACTCTTAATACAACATAGTTGCTAACAATCCCTAGTCCTCTCTAACATGTTGAGCCAATGTTTGCCTAGGTCATTTAACTTTGTCATTGTTTTTCTATATTTCACTTGTTTTCTGTATTTCACTGTATTTCTACACTTCTACATATATTTTCTATATGTTCATTTTATAGCTGCTGTAACTGCCATATTACAGCATATATGTATCAATTTTTTAAAGATCTTTATCTTTTAGATGTACACCTGCAAATATTTATGTGTGATATAGGAAAAGACAGCTGAATGACAACATAAAATTTGTAAAATTCCAATGGACAAAACAGAAATCATCAGAGCATCATAGAATCTTTCCACTCTCCTAAATCCAGAGCATAATAACCCTGATTTTACTAATGTAAAATAACTAAAATTTACTTAATGCTCTCTAATAAACATTTTCCTGTGCAACTTTTGTGTATTATTATGTAAACCTCAATAGATAATTATTGAGGACATATTTTTATTGATTTATTATGAGGACATATTTATTATTTTATTATTTTTATTACTTATTTTCCAATAACAAGTGTAGAGAAAACTGTATGAATCTATGAATCAGGTTAGCCTTAGGTCCACTACAGGTCTTAGCTCTCAAAGAACTTATTTTCTCCCCTCAATATTAGAGAACAAAAAAAAAAGTTTTTTTTTTCCTTCCTAGAGTTCTAATCTCAACTTCTGTTCTATTTTCCTTTTCTTCACCCAGAACAACCTTCTCTTAGTCTCATTTTATTTGTTAGTATTCTTTGCATTCCATTGTCATATATTTTTATCTCATTATAGACAATGAAGGCAGTATGATCAAATGGACATCTCATTGTTCTGCAAATTGGGTTTATAATATTTCAATGTTATTTACTTTAATAATTTTCAAATACTTTTCTGGTATCTGGGTCACATCAGTAAACAAAGATAAAAAATTATACTGACTCTTCTGAAGGTGATATTCAAATGGGAGAGATATAAACCATGAACAAAAACATAGTAAATACAGAAGAGATAGAGTGTAGTAGAAAATGATAAGAACTATGGGAAAAATATATTAAAATATGTTATGACAGTTAAGGAGTATCAGTTTACAATTTTAAAAAGGGTGATGAGGATAAGCTTCAAGGTAAAGATGATATTTGAACAAAGACTTGATGGAGTTGAGGGGATCGGTTTTGTAGATCTGAAGGAAAAATTCTTCAGCAGAGATGAATAGTTAGAGCAAAGCCCTTATGAAGAAGAATATCATGTGTGTTATAAGAACGAAAAGTCTTCTGCAAAGTAGGTCAGAGCAATGGCAGTAGGGGATAGGATGTCAAAATAGGACATTTCTGAATAACTAATTTATTAACTGTACAGGATATTAGATGCAAAATGTGACTCTCCAGGGCAAGTTAGGACAGAGGGTCACCCTAATTGTAGGCTATCATAACAACTTTATCTTTTGTAATGAGGAAAAGAAAAGTCATTGCAGAGTTTTTAAGATTGTAGATTACATGATCTAACTTGAGCTTCTTCAATAGCTGCTACACAATAAATACTATTCAAATGGATGACAGATTACTCTGGATGCTGAATTGTTAGCAAACTCTAAGGGGACTGGTGATGGTGGTGTGAATATGAAGTCAGGAGGCCAGTGTGGATGTTTTATAGTATAATCCAGGTAAAAGACTATTATTGGACAGTGATTTTAGCTATGGGAATGGTAAAACATGGTTAAATTTTGGATATATTTTAAAGATAGATATATTCTAAAGATAAATATTTGTTGCTGGATTAGATAAGACATAGTAGAGAAGAGCCATAAATATGCGCAAGTTTTTAGGTCTTAGGAGACCATTAAGTGGTATATGAGAGATTGTAGATCTAGTAGGTTCATGGAACAAATACCAGAAGTTTTATTTGAAATTTTATTAGCCAAGTGCAAGGGTTGAGTAGGTAATTAGATAATTTCTGTTTCTGGTTAAATAGATATATACTGAAATTAAAAGATAACAATAACATGGAATTCGTTAGAAATGGTTTATAAAAGCTGTAAGACTTAATGAGATTGTAAGTAGAGTAGTAGAGTAGAGTAGAGACTGTAAGTAGAGAAGAGACGAGGACGAAGTACCAAGAACTTTCTATAATTTTTTATCCAATAATTATTTATTATGCCAAAAAACGGAAGAATGAGAAAAAAAGGCGTGCCTGGGTGACTCAATAGGTTCGGTGGCTGCCTTAGGCTCACATCATAATCCCAGGGTCCTGGAATCAAGTTCATTGTTGAACTCCCTGCTCCACAAGGGGCCTGCTTCTCTTTCTGCCTTCTGTTCTCACTACTTGTGCTCTCTATCTCTCTTTCTCTGTTGAATAAATACATAAAATCTTAAAAAAAAAAAAAAAAGGAATGAGAAAAAGAGTATCTGTTAAGAGACCACGTAGGTGATCAGAAAATTCATAGTGTGATATCGTGCAACTAAATGAAAAAAAAAAAAAAAAAACATTTTTTCTGAGAGCACATTTAATGATCTCTAGCTCTCTCTCTCTCTCTCTCTCTCTCTCTTTTTTTTCTTTTTTTCTTTTTTTTTTTTTAATTTGACAGAGAGAGAACACAAGCAGGGGGAGTGGGAGAGGGCGAAGCAGGCTTCCCACCAAGCAGAGAGCCTGATGCGGGGCTCAATCCCAGGATCATGACTTGAGCCAAAGGCAGATATTTAATGTCTGAGCCACCCAGGAACTCCCAATGATCTCTTTCTTGACAAGATATTTTTCCTCATGGTATAAATTATGTTTATTATGTATAATTCATTTTAGTTTAAAAAGTTATTTATAAGATTAAATGTTCCTAGTCTTGTGCAGCAACCATTCCTTCTCATAAATTATTTTTTAAAATTAACATATAATGTATTATTTGCTTCAGGGGTACAGGTCTGTGAATCATCAGTCTTACATAATTTACAGCACTCACCTTAGCACATACCCTCCCAATGTCCATAACCCAGTCACCCTATCCACCCTCCCACCCCCACCAGCAACCTTCAGTTTGTTTCCTGAGATTAAGAGTCTTATGGTTTGTCTCCCTACCTAATCCATCTTGTTTCATATTTTCCTTCCCTGTTCCCATTTTCCTTCTCTGCCCCACCTCTGAAATTCCACATTGAGAAATACATGAAAGGTATACAACTAGAAAGATATGAATGACTATTAAAAAAGCATAAATATCTAAAATATTGTTAGACTACTTATATATAATGGGAAATTGAGAGTTAAATATGTAGTAAGTTTCTAAAAATCTTATTGGAAATAAGTAGCAAACTTGAATTCTCTTTCTTCTCCTTCATCAATAATCCGTACCTTAATTCAGGAATTCTGAATTTCTCACATATAATTTGAAAACTGTTACTTGACTTTTCTCTGGTTTTCCATATTGTCATCTCTCCTATTCCTTCAACTAAATTGTACAGGGAAATGTATTTGTAATGTGTTACAGACTTACCACTTACCATCGTCCTACTTAAATTTTCCCTTTCCTCAGAATGAAGTACAACTATATTTTTAGGGTATAAAAGTTTCTTTGGTTGCAGCCAAATTTTAATCTCATTTTTTCTATTTGATAACCAATTTTTTATTGTGTCACTGTGTTTTAGGTATAGAACATAATGATGTGAAATGTTTACACTGCAAAATGATTATCACAATAAGTTTAACATCTATCACCATACATAATTACATTTTTTTTCTATTAATGAGACTTATATAAAAATCTATTCTCTTGGGGTGCCTGGGTGGCTCAGTGAGTTAAAGCCTCTGCCTTTGGTTCAGATCATTATCTCAGGGTCCTGGGATTAAGCCCCACATCGGGCTCTCTGCTCAGCAGGGAGCCTGCTTCCCTTCCTCTCTCTCTCTCCCTGCCTCTCTGCCGACTTGTGATCTCTGTCTGTCAAATAAGTAAATAAAATCTTAAAAAAAAAAAAAAACTACTCTCTTAGCAACTTTCAAATATACAATATGGTATTGTTTTCTATAGTCACCATGCTGTACAGTACATCCTCAAGACTCATTTGTCTTATAACTGACAATTTCATGCCTTTTACTCATTTTATCCTTTCCTCACCCCCTCTGTCTAAGGCAACCAGCAATTTGTTCTCTGTATTTATGAATTCAGCTTTTGTGGATTTTTTCAAATTAGATTACACATGTATGTGAGATTATATAGTGGTTTTTCTTTTTCTTTCTGATTTATTTCATTTAGTAAAACATCCTCAAGGTCTATCCATGCTGTTTCAAATGGCAGCATTACTTTTTTGGTGTGTGTATCTAAATTATATACATATATATGTTCTTATAAATTATATTATTATAAATTATATATAGCTTATTTTTATTCATTCATCTATTGATAAACACTTTTCCATGTCTCAGCTACTGTAAATAATTCTATAATAAAAATGGGGGCACAGATATCTCTTCAAAATATTGATTTTGTTTTCTTCTAATAAATACTCAGAAGCAGAATTACTAGATCATATAGTAATTTAAAACCTCCATACTGTTTTCCATAATGGCTGTACCAATTACATTCCCATCACAATGTTCCCTTTCTCCCCATCTTCTCCAGAACTCATTATTTCTTGTCATTTTTGGTAATAGCCATTCTAGCAGAGGTGAGGTGATACCTCATTGTGCTTAGGATTTTCATTTCTCTGATGATCAGTAATGTTGAGAATATTTTCATGCTTCTATTGGCCATTTGAGTATCTTCTTTGGAAAAATGTCTCCTCAGGTTCTCTGCCTATTTTTTAAAAGATTTTATTTAGTTATCTGTCATAGGAAGAGTGAGAGATAAAGAGCCCAACCAGGGGAAGCAATAAGCAGAATAGGCCGAGCAGACAGAGCAGGCAGAGGAAGAAGCAGACTCCCTGCTCAGCAAGAAACCCAATTCAGGACTCCATTCCAGGACCCTGGAATCATAACCTGAGCTGAAGGCAGACATTTAGCCAAATAAGCCACCCAGGGACCCCTCAATGCCCATTTCTAATCAGATATTTTTTTTTTATTTTTATGAGTTCTTTATGTATTTTGGATATTAGTCCCTTATCAGAAGTATGATTTAATTTTTTTGTCATTCTGAAGTTATCTTTTCATTGTTTCTTTTGCTGGGCAGAGGTTTTTACTTTGATGTGATCCTACATGTTTATTTTTCCTTTTGTTGCATTTGCATTTGATGTAAAATCCAAAAAAAATCTTTGCCAAGACTGATGGCAAGGAGCCACCCATTATGTTTTCTTCTAGAAGTTTATGATTTTAGTCCTTATGTTTAAGTAATCCATTCTGAGTTGCTATTCTGTATGGTCTAAAATAGTGGCCCAATTGTATATCATTGACCCCTTTGTCATAAATTAATTTGACCATATATGTGAGGGTTCATTTCTGGGTTATCTCTTATATTTCATTGATCTATGTGTCTTTTTTTTTTTTATGCCAGTACCATACTATTTTGATTGGTATACATTTGTAATATAGTTAAATCAAAAAGTATGTTGCCTTCAGCTTTGTTCTTTCTCAAGATATTTTTGGCTATCCAAGGTCCTTTGTGCTTCCATAGAAATTTTAGGATTATTTCTTTTATATCTGTGAAAAAATTCCAGGAATTTTAAAAAGGATTGCATTGATTGATTCTGTAGATTGATTTGGTTGTCTGGACATTTAACAATATTAATTCTCCCAGTCGATGAGCATGGACTATCTGCCCACTTTTGTGTGTCTTCTTCAGTTTCTTCCCTCATTATCTTGTAACTAAAAGTATATGAGTCTTTCATTTGTTTGGCTAAATGTGTTCTGAAGTATTTTATTCCTTTTGATACATTTGTAATTGGGTTTGCTTTCTTGATTTCTATTTATGATAATTTGTTATTTGTATATAGAAACACAACAGATTTTTGTATATTGATTTTGTATTTGAATCCATGTATTATTTCTGATAGATTTTTGTGGATTTTCTAGTATTTTCTATATATTTCATGTAACCTACACATCCTATTCTCATTTATTTTTCCACTGATTTATGCATTTTTAATTTATACTTCACTAAACCATTTGTAGTTTCTTATATTAGCATTTATCTTTATATTTTATATCCTCTTATATTATGTACTTTTTCTGATATGCTAAATTTTATTTTTCGAGACAAAACATTCAGCCTTTTCTAAAGTCCTTCCATGATGCCACCTCTGCCTCTAATGTACTCATTTAGCTAACTCCTATGTATGTGCATATATATATATATATAGATATATATATATATGCCTATATTCTTTATATACTGGGTAAAGCTATGCATTATTTTTTACTTTTTTAAATTCCATGTGTACATGTTTTATTTATTTAACTGATTACAATTTCCTCAAAGTGCTAACCTCTTTATTTATAGAGTTGAGTATATAAAGAACACAATATATCTTTGTTTAACTAAAAAAAGCTTGCTGATATCTTAGAAGCCATTATTGTGAACTTCAAAGTGTTATAATCACTACATTCAATCTAAACTTCTGTATTTCCTGTTTTCAATAAATAATATAATTTTACATGCAAAAAAAAAAAAAAAAGAAAAGATGCTGAGAGAGACCAATTTAGAGATATGAAGCTAGCACAACAAGGGTAAATGACAGTAATGCCATGCTAAAGCAAAGCTAAAGCGAAATGGATTTGAAAATTTCCAGGAAACAAATGGGGAGTTTTAGAAGGAAAGGGGGTGAGGGAATGAGTGTGCCTGGTGATGAGTAGTAAGGAGAACACAGATTGCATGGAGCATTCAGTGTTATACGCAAACAATGAATCATGGAACACTACATCAAAAACTAATGATGTACTGTATGGTGACTAACATAACACAATAAAAAAAAAAAAAGAAAACCTAAACAAAACCAAAAGTTTCATAGACTATGGAAGAACACAGCTACCTGATATAACCAGATATATGAGAAACTCATTCTAAATATCTAGTAATAAAAAGTTCAGTAATCTATTTAGCATATCTTTCATTAGTCACTAAGTCATATTAAATCAATAAAAATATGAAAACGATATCTTTGTTTGTTTATTCCTGAAGCTTGGTCCCATCTTTCAAAACTTTATTATTCTTTTATTTACTTCTAATTTTTCTGTGTGTATAACAAAATAAATTGAGGCAACCTATTTTTTAAATTATAAGTTACATGATTAGTAAATAAAAATTTAAAAGCCATGGAAAAAATACAGTTGACCAAAGCCTAACTATTAATGTTAAGCTTACTTGGGCATGTAGGGAGCAATAGGTATATGTGTATATATATATATTTATATGTGTGTGTATATATATATATTTTTTTAAGAGCTGCCAAAGAACCTGAAATTCCTCCTATATTACTTTCATTGTACATTAAAGATGAATAAGAAAATACCTAAGATGCTCAGTTAACAACATTTTTTGTGCTTCTGTGTCTCCTTCCTTCCCTCTCCATTCTCATGAAATCAACAGCTTCCTCAAATACCTGTTTATCTCATATTCTACTTTTCTCTCCCAGTTGGTTGAGTTTTCACAAAAACCATACATGAATTACTTTCATAATTCAAACAAGCTTGCTATGTCCTCCATTTTTTTCTTAAGCAATGTAATTCTCCGGTTTTTTGTACTTTCAAAAAACACTTTCATAAAACACAATGTATTATAACTATCTGCTTTTCTGCTAGCTTATATATTCCTTGGAAACAAGGACAATTTTATTTATTTATTTATTTATTTATTCATTAATTCATTCTTTCACTTATTTACTTTTAATTAGATATTTAGCATAGTGGCAAATACATAATTGATTAATATAACAAAATTATTGAACAAGTATATGAATAATTTCTCTCTATATTACATATATTCATCTAATAATTCTGCTTTTAATTCTACTATAGATACACATTTGACAAGTCAGTATTGAGAGTATAATTTCAATTATCTGGCAATATTCAATTCAACAGATTATTGGTAATCATGCATTATATCAATATATAGTATTAGATTCTAATATGCAAGTGTCATTACAATACATTTTAGATGAGCTAAAATACATATGGAAATAACACATAGTTGAATAAAATACCAACCAAAGGTTAAACATATGAATATGTATTTATAATGTATATCACACATATAAAATATTTTATGTATTATATACAAAATATACATATATTTTAAAGTAGTTTAATATAGGTGGATAAAGATTCAACCAAAGTCGGAATAAATTGGTCACTTACCTGCAATGTCTGTACATGGAAACAGAAAGAATTCAAAGGATGCTACCTCCTCTCTGCACTCTGCTTTTAGTTTATTTACTAGTAGGCTGCCTCCACAGGATGCTGGTTGTCAGGCTTAAGCTTTATATTCCAAGTTGAGCAGAAAGAAATTGAACACTTCTCCAGATTCTCCAGAGGAAAACAAAAATCTTGAAATTATAAATGCCTATTTGCTAGTTGGGTTGTAAATTCATCCCTGACTGATCACAATGACTGAACTGATGTTCTGATTGACCAGGCTGAATCAGGCCATTCTTATAACTGGCTGTGGAACAGGCCCACCCCAAATCACAGAAACCCAGGGTGAAAAAGAGTGGGTTTCAAAATCAAACTTGAAGTGCTGTGTCTAGAAAAGTGGAGAATGATATTCACATATTGAACAACTGTCAATATGAGCAATAATTGCCCCCTACATGATCACAGGAAAAGAGACATTATTTCTTCTTACATTTATGGCTAGAAATTATCATACCTAAGTCTGAAAAGGCTAGTATGATGCCAATCATTACTGAAATAGTAGAAGGGATTCCAGATATTTGTAAAGATGCAGGTATATAAAATATATTGAACTTTCGGGGAATACTGACTAGGGTTGTTGGAATGTAAAAAAAATAGAGGTAAATATGAGACTTAAAAAAGGACAAATAATAACTTATTCTTTTTAAAGATTTTTAAAAATTTATTTGACAGATAGAGATCACAAGTAGGCAGAAAGGCAGGAAGAGAGAGACAGGGTGAAGCAGGCTCCCTGATGAGCAGAGAGCCCAATGTGGGGTCCAATCCCAGGACCCAGAGATCATGACCTGAGCCGAAGACAGAGGCCCAATCCACTGAGCCACCCAGGTGCCCAATGACTTCTGTTTGTACATGTTGAATTATAATAAATCATAATATATAAATAGCTGCATTCATCAGGCAAATGAAATCATTCTATACCTATGTTTGTGGTATGGTATTGTGCATATGTGTGTGTGCAGTACGTGTGTGTAATGTGTGTATGTGTGAAGTTAAAAAAGGTCAAATGTGTGTCTGTAGATACACTGACTAGTAAAACATAGAAAGAGTACACTTAAATGGCAATTTAATAAGCAAATTTTATGGAAAAGTGTAGAAAATAGTTTTCTATCAAATTATGATAGATTTTGAATTAATTAATTAATGTATTTATTTACCTATTTATTATGTTATGTTAGTCACTATACAGTATATCATTAGTTTTTGATGTAGTATTCCATGATTTGTTATTTGTATATAAAACCCAGGGCTCCAAGCAATACCTGCCCTACTTAATACCCATAGATTTTAAATTTAAACATCTTATTGAAAAATAATGTATCCAATTCAGTAAGCTTTTACATTAGTAGGCAAAATATTAATTTATATAAATATGATATATGCATATATGTGTATATGTTTATGCATGTGTACATGTTTATATATTTATATTATATATATCCAAAATATTTCACTTTAAATTTTATAAAATTTATTTTATTTATTATGTGAAAATAAGAACATAGTTTTCAATTATAAGACATGTTGTAGAAAGTAAAACAAATTCTATAATTTTTATATAGTGGGTAATTTAGCTGTATTGAAATGTACATTGGGTCCCTGAGGTGAAATTAATCCTTTAAATTTCTAGACATATTTGAAAAAGAAATTGATAGGATGGTTACAAAAAAGATTATCATCTGTTTTTATCATCTGTTAAGAAATCTTATACTAATCCAATTTTTTTACCAAATTCTCATTAAAATGTATTTATCTTCAAAAAGATATATATGTATTTCCTAACTGTGAAAAGTGTTCTCAGATCCTAACTTAAACATATTACCTACTGATTGTCTTTTTCGTATGTTTTTCTAACCTTTGAATTGTATGTTGAAACAATTGATAATGTAAAGTACACCAAAATTTTATGAAAGGAGAGCAAGAAACAAAACATGGAAGTATTTAGGTTCTCTTTACATCTATCTGTGTGTCATCATTGTTTTAATTAAGAAGAAACATTTAATACCATAGCAGAACATAAAATATTCTATAAAGACAGAGAAATTATTATGATATATTAACATTAGCTTTATATTATTAACAATTGTTTTTCTCTTCTTCGTCCTCTGGCCCTGACATTTCCTGAGATTCTGGTGAATTTTCATATGAGTGTGCCATTTTGTCAGCTGCTCAGATTTATCTGACTGACAGGAGCTAAAAATAAATCTATTTAACTTGCTTTATGCAGCATTTAATTAAAGATACCACTAATAGGACTTCAAGGAGCAGGTTGAGGACAAGCTGCAGTATTAACCTCAATCATTCCTCAGGGTCTCGAACTCAGACAACTCTGAATAAATCCCAGGGGAAAAAAGGAGCTGTTATTTTACACAGCAAAGAAGTAGATTATCGTTAGCCTATTAGCCATTGCAGCCCAAGAAGAGGGTTTATATTTATCTTTGTTGGCATGGCTAATAGAGGGAATAATGTATGGGCAGAGGTTCAACTCATCCCCAAAAGAGATACAGTCCATGGTCCAGTCATTCCCACATGTAAACAAGTAACCCAAAGGCATACAAGTCACTTCAATTTAGGATGTATTATTGAATTCATCTGAATCACCATTACATTGGTTTGTTTAAGCCTCCTGGGTGGTGTCACCAAGTAGTTCCATCATCAATACCCACACACAGTATAAGTCCATCCTATTTAGATGTCACGAGAACGTATGAATTTGAATCAGATTGGAACAAATCCATGCCAATCGTGTGATTGTATGCTTTATAAGGAAATCCACGTTTAGAATTTGTCATGGATGGTGTTAGACACAGAAAAATAGAACTGGCCTTGTCCACATGAGTTATTTTTTGTCACAGCATGTGGATGAGAATGAGTAGCCAATAGATAAGGCTGCCAGCCACACTATTAGCTCTTGACTCAGACAAACCTTATCCTTGTTTTTCTAGGCTGTAGTGCTGAATCTAGAAGGAAACTCTTTCAGAGAAAGAAGTGGAGGAAATATTACCCTGTTGAATCTATAGAACTCAGCATAATCTTGAAAATAATTTCAAAAAGTGCACAAGAAAACAGTTCATGAATAAAGATGCAAATTTTTCTTAACAAAATAGTCACAAAATATAAAAATAAACCACAATTAAGATGAGTGTATCTCAAAATTGTAATCATGACTTAACATGAGAAAATCTTTGAAAATCATTCTCTATTTAAGTTAATTATGAAAAATATGATCATAACAGATGTTATCAAAGCCTTTGATCAAATTCCACCTCCAAGCATGATTAACCCCCTCTGCTTCTGTTTAACATAGTATAGGAAGACTTCATATGCAGTCTGTTGCTGCACTCACTGCTCTGTTCCAGTGGCCTCTTTCTTTTTTTAATCAAGTACCACACAGTTTATCCATATGGCTTTGTAGTATATCTTAATACATGTAAGAAACCCCCTAATGTTTTTTTAAGGTTGGCTTAGCTATAGATGATACCTCTTTTTTGTAGAAATTTTACAGTAAACTGGTCAAAGTCTTTAAAAATACAAGTGATGATTTTATGAGGATTGAAATTACTTATAAATTACTTTGAAGACAACTGATAGCTTTATAAAATTTTGTCTTCCTATCCAAGATTATAGAATGATTATTTAGATAATAATGTTATCCTTTATTAAAATGTTAATGCTTTCTTTAAGGATGTACTGTATATTATTTGTTTGAATTTGTTTAATTTTTTACTTAAATGATTATTACTGTCATTAACAGTATCTTAATTCTTAATTTTACTGCTTTTAAAATTATTATTGTAGAGACTTTTAAAATTATTTTCTATACATTTTGAGTAATTGCTACCTTGATCAAATATTATGAAATTTAGTAGTATTTGATTTTAACTTATTTGATTCCTAATTTCTACACTGTTCTTTTTTTTTTTTTTTAAGATTTTATTTATTATTTGACAGAGATAGCAAGTAGGAAGAAAGGCAGGCGGAGAGAGAGGAGGAAGCAGGGTCCCACCTGAGCAGAGAGCCAGATGTGCAGCTCTATCCCAGGACACTGGGATCATGACCTGAGCTGAAGGCAGAGGCTTAACCCACTGAGCCACCCAAGCGCGCCCTGTTTTACCTTTTTATATTTTATTCTTTCACTTCATTTTTATTTTTCTTTCATATAAGATCCACTGAAATTAATTGATTAGTAGATGAGGCTGAGGGCCAATCACTTTGATCTCAAAATCCAAGTGGGAGATAAAACAGATTAGCAGCAACACAATATTGGCTGTTTTTTTTTTTTTTGTTTTTCGTTTGTTTTAAAGATTTTTTTTATCTATATGAGATAAAGAAAGAGTAGGGAGAGAGGTAGAAGGAGAAACATACTTCTTGAGGAGCAGGGAGCCCAACAGTGTATGATCACAGCCCCTGGGATCATGATATGAGTCAAAGACAGATGCTTAACTGACTGAGCCACCCAGGTGCCCAGATGGTGGGTTTCTATATTGACATAAATTATTTGGGAAATAATTTGCCTTTATCTTTAAATTTGAACATTGTATATCGTTATGAGTAATAACTAATTTTTAATTCTTTTTATTAACATACAATGTATTATTTGCCCCAGGGGTTACAGGTCTATGAATCATGAGGCTTATACATTTCACAGCACTCACCTTAGCACATACTCTCTCCAAAGACTCTGTTTTTAAATATGTTGAAAACCTCATACTGCACAATGGGAAATGCATGAAAGACTGCATTGTAGCACTGTTCTTAAACAGACAAACAAAAAAACTTCAAAACCCCACAACATTTCAAATATCTTCCATTCTGAGAAGAATAAATAAATAAATAAATAAATCATGAAATGTTTAAATGGTGGATTATATACTTGTTAAAATAAAATAAATTTTACTTATATATAATAATATAGATATATTTTTCAAGTGTTTAGATAAATTATATAAATAATATCCCAGAAGACCAAACACAATATACCATTTTATAGGTCTCACAGCAAAACCAAACAGTATTTGTTTATGACAAACTTTTACTTTAAAAAAAATAATAGTTAAGTGACAAAAGTGTACTTCAGTGATAGAAAGCAAGGTTTGTAATTAGATAGATTCTATTTTTATTAAAATGCTAATTTCAGGATTAAGGGCATTCTACTAATAGGTTATTAGCATGGTTTATTTAACACATAAATATATGGCATACATTTTATATGTAATAAATTCTATAATAAAGCAATAGGAGTAAAGGAAAGTAAAAATCAGGTTAACTTCTGTAAATCTCTTTCATGGCACATGCTGATTCCCTCATTATAGCAGGCACTGAAGAAGGTCATAGCACTGAAAATTTAACCTTGGGAAAATAACCTGTAAATAACCTTTATATTAGGCTTTTTAAAAAATTTTATTTTATTTTTTCAGTGTTCCAAGATTGTTTATGCACCACACCCAGTCCTCCATGTAATATGTGCCCTTCTTAATACCCACCATCAGGCCCTCCCAACCCCACTTCCCTCCAACACCCTCGGTTTTTTCTTAGAGCCCACAGTCTCTCATGGTTCATCTTCCCCTCTGATTTCCCCCAATCCACTTCTCTTCTTCACCCAATATCCTCTGTGTTATTCCTTATGCTCCACAAGTAAATGAAACCATATGATAATTGACTCTCTGCTTGACTTATTTTACTCAGCATAATCTCTTCCAGTCCCATCCATATTGATACAAAAGTTGGGTATCCATCTTTTCTGATGGAGGCTTACTACTCCATTGTATATATAGGCCATATCTTCTTTATACATTCCTCTGTTGAAGGGCATCTTTGCTCTTTCCACAGTTTGGTGACTGTGGCCATTGGTGCTATGAACATGGGGTACAGATGACCCTTTTTTTCACTACATCTGTATCTTTGGGGTAAATACCCAGTAGTGCAATTGCAGGGTCATATGGTATCTCTATTTTTAATTTCTTAAGGAATTTCCATACTGTTTTCCAAAGTGGCTACACCAACTTGCATTTCCACCAACAGTATAAGAAGGTTCCCCTTTCTCCACATCCTCTTCAACACTTGTTGTTTACTGTCTTATTAATTTTGGCCATTCTAACTGATGTAAGGTAGTATCCCAATGTGGTTTTGATTTGTAACTCCCTGATGGCTAATGATGATGAACATTTTTTCATGTGTCTGTTAGTCATTTTTGTATCTTCTTTGGAGAAATATCTGTTCATGTCTTCTGCCCATTTTTTTTTTGATGTGATTATCTGTTTTTTGTGTGTTGAATTTGAGGAGTTCTTTATAGCTCTTAGATGTCATCCCTTTGTCTGTAGTGTCATTTGAGAATATCTTCTCCCTTTCCATGGGTTGTCTTTTTGTTTTGTTGACTGTTTCATTTGCTATGGAGAAGATTTTGATCTTGATGAAGTCCCAAAAATTCATTTTCGCTTTTGTTTCCTTTGCCTTAGGAGACATGTCTTGAAAGTAGTTTTAAGCTTTTAGAACAATAGTTCTGTTCTGTGATTTTCACTTGGCAGTTAAGTATCCATGAGTGTCTAGATGGAGAGGTCCAGCATTTGCATACAATTTGTCCATGGTGAAAATAAGATGATTTTCTTAGAAGTCACAGAACCAGCACTCTTTGCTCCCCCAAGAGAAATTGCTTTATTCAGTTACTTCTGGAAGGTGGATTATTCCCTTTACATGTTACAAGAATTTATACTGCCTGTGTTCTCTTATAGGGTACTTCGTGGTTTCAAGTCTCACATTTAGGTGTTAAATTGACTTATCTTTGTGGATGGTATAAGAAAGTAGTGTAAGAAAGTTGTCTTGCAGGTAGCTGTCCAGTTCTCCCAGCATTGCTTATTGAAGACACCTTTCCACATTGCATATTCTTGCCTCTTTTGTGATAGATTAATTGACCATATAAGCATTGGTTTATTTCTGATCTTGCTATTCTATTTCATTGATCTATGTGTCTATTTTTATGCCAGAACAATACTGTTTTGATTACCACACTTTAGTAGCATATCTTGAAATCTGGAATTGTGATACTTCTCCAGCTTTGATCCCCTTCATGTAGATTATTTTGGCTATTTGACGTCTTTGGTGGTTCCATACAAATTTTAGGATTGTTTGTTCTTGCTCTGTAAAAAATGTCAGTGGTATTTTGATAGGGGTTGCATTGAATCTGCAGATTGCTTTGGGTAATGTGGTCATTTTAACAGTATTTGTTCTTCCAATCTATAAGCATGGAATATCTTTCCATTTGTGTTATTTTCAATTTCTTTCATTAAGGTAATAATGTTATGTAGTGATAGATGGTAGTTACACTCATGGAGAACACAGTATAAGGTATAGAGAAGTTGAACCACTATGTCATACACTTGAATCTAATGTAAAATTGTGTGTCAACCAGACAAATAAAAATAAATTTAAAGAGTCATTTTATATATTTACACTAATGTCTTTTAGTCAATATCCATATCTTTTTTATGACTGAATATTATAATTAAACACATTTTCTGCTGTCTTTTATATTTACGTTTTTTCTCTTCCCTGAAGGAAAAGTATAAATTCCATAAGCACATGAGTCTTATTAAATCATCGACCATTTTAACTATATATTAAATAATAATGTCTTTGCCCTCCTCGAACTTCAACTAGTAGTTCTCAAAGGATGAGCAAATCATATGTTTTTCAAAGTGGTTATATTAAGTAACTGATAAAAGTGCTTCCCATGGTATTGTAGATATAAAGAATAGCATGTAAATGGTATTGTTATAAATTTGTATCATCTCAAGTTTCTATCATCCTCATTTATTTACAGGTTTATTCTAAGGTTTTGAGGCTGGATGCACTGCACTTTTCTTCTTTTTTTCACTCCAAGGATCATGTCTCAATCATAGGTGACTTTATTAGATATTTTGAATGTATGAATGAATGAATGAATGAATAAGTAGATGGATGCCTGGTTTCAGGGTAACTGTATTCAGTAACTTCATAATTTCTGTATGTGGAAATTATTTTAATGAAAATATTATCAATATTATCAATGATATTATTTAATCATATCATATTATTGTCTTAAATATATATATAAATATATATTTATATATCTGTTTTATATATGTATAATTAAGCTTAGGATATGTGTCATTAAAACTGTGGCAAGATAATGCATTATCTAAACAATCTTAGAAGTCAGTTAAGATGTAGATGAAATTACATTGTCTTGAAAACTAACATACCTATCAACAATTGTTAGCAAAATAAAATCTACAGATCACTAAATTTAGTCTCAGAGTATGGTTTAGTTAGCATATTGATTAAAGAATATATTTGAATACCTTTTATTCAGAACAGGTATATAGGTATGTGTTGAGAGAATTTTTCAGCAATGTTAGTATAAATGAAAGTTCATGCATTTAATGCATTAGAACTTTCACATCTACAACAAAATTCAAATTTTATTTCCCTGAAAATAACCTTTTGGTTGGTAGTGACATTTTATAGTAACATTAATACTCATATTACCATAGTTTTGTGTCAATTTTAAAAAGATGATTACATTTTGATTTATATTCAAGATAGGAATGTGTAGTTTATTTTTTTAAGAAATATTTTATTTATTTATTTTAGAGAGAGAGAAAACAAGACAGGTGAGGAGCAGAGGGGGAGGCAGAGGATCAAGCAAATTCCTCACTGAGCATGTGCCTCACATGGAGCTTGATCCCATGACCTTGAAATCTTTACCTGAGCTGAAACCAAGAGTTGGAGGTGTAGCCAACTGAGTCACCCAGGTCCCCAAGGAATGTGTATTTTCTAAATAAATAGTGCTTTTGAGAAAAACAGGGTAAATTTTACATGCATTAAGTATTGATATCACTATAAATGTGGATTAACTAATGATTGAACACTGATAAGTTTATCTTTATCTAAGTAATTTAATAGTAAATTTAACACTAATTTTTTTTAAAAACACTTCTTTTATTACAGAGTTCAAGGGTTTGTTTTTATTTTGCAATGTTACATATCCATTTACTTTGAGAGGAGGAATTTTGTTATATATTTGTTATGTATAACATCTAACACAATGCCTTCTTTGTCAAAGATAAAAATGTTTTTATTACATCTTTTCTTTATGGTAAACAAAGGTAAAAATAAAAAATGCATGTCTTATAAACAAAATAAAACAAATTATCTGCCTTCCATTAATTGTCTTACAGAGAACAAATCAAACAAATAGATAATATCATAAAGTAAAACAAAACTAAATAAAAACATAAGATTAGAAGGCAGTTTGTGAAGAGCTGTAAAATAAGGTACGTCTAGGTGGATCTTGAAGATAACCAATAAGACTGAATTAGTTATAAAAGAATGATTAAAAACATGCATGTGAAAGCCATCAAACTACATAGATGCATGAAAACTGTGGCTCACCTGTCAAGAGAATAAGTATAGCGCACCTGAGGAGTCTTAAGAAAACCTGAAAGCAGCATTTAAGGTCAGATATAGATTTCAAAGGACATAACATACAAGTGCTAAGAAAGAAAGGAAAAAAGAAATTAACAAAATTAAGGTATGAATAGGAAATTAAAGGAAAAGATGATTAGTAGTATCATTAGTAGTATCATTCAGGAATCCTTGACTGTTGTCTTTCTTTCACTTACTGGATTCATTTCATCAGGAATCCCTCTGACTCTACCTTCAAATTATGCTCCAAATCAGCCACTTCTCACAGCCTTTTCTACCTTCTTGGTTTGAACCACTATTATCTCTTTCTTAGATGGACACAATACCTCCTTTCTCTGCTTCCATCCTTGTCGTTTTAGAGTTTAAAACAATCTTTTGAAAGTCTAAATCAGATTATGACTTTCTTCCATTCAAAATTCAGCAAACTGTACCCTTGTATTTGTTATAAAAGCCCCTAAGGACTTGCATGATATACATACTCCTTTGACTCACCTCCTCTCCTCTTACATTCCTGTCCTTATATTTTTTGACTCTGCTACAACAGATCTCACTCACTCCTTTTCATCTCTTAATCCATAATACTGAGGGCCTTCACACTAGTTGTATTCTTGACTTCTTTCTCCACATACTCAGAAGAGTTAATCCCTTATTAACAACAAGTTTTACACAAATGTCACTTTCTTAATGAATTCCAACAGTCATCTTTAAAACAGAATCTCCATCTTTATTCCTTTTAACTCGATTTCCTTTTTCTTTTTTTTAAATCGTGCAATAGTTTTATTTATTTAATTTAATTTATTTATTTGTTTTTATTATGTTCAGTTAGGCACTGTTACAGTACATAATTAGTTTTTGACGTAGGGTTCAATAATTCATTAGTTAAGTTTAACACCCAGTGCTCATCACAGTACATACCTTCCTTAATATCTATTTCTTTTTTAGTGACATTTATCACATTCTACTGTAATTTAAAATTTAGCTTCTTAGTATTTTGTTTTGGGCATATATGCCTGTGTGCATATCAGTGTTTTATTGTTTCTCCTCCTGGTAGAATTTCACCCTCACAAGAGCAAGTTTCTTCATTTATTTTCTTCACTTATATAGCAAAGCTTTGTCTGCCACAGTGTCTGACAGAGTCTTCACTTTAAAAAGATTAAATATATACTAACAGACTCTTTATCCTAGCAACTATCACTAGAAACTATATGTGTTAATCCTTCAAAAATATGCTTTTAAAAAACAACAGTAAAATCTCCCATTTTAGTTCTGATAAGTATCATGTCTACAAATGAAGTTTGCATTATTAGTTTAGACATATTTGTTTTAAGATTTTTCATGGATATTGTGACATATTTCTGACTCCAAAGCCTGATTAAATTGAAGGTGGTGCTCAGTTTAAGATATTTCTGGGGAAATACAGAAAACATATATGAAAACTTAGATTTGTGACTTTGGACGCTCTTTTGCAAAAGAGCATGTGCTATAATAAGTCATCCAATTTATTTTCAGACTTCTAAATGAATTCCATAAATTATTTATTATTTAAAATTAGAATATCTGGGGCACCTTGATGACTCAATTGTTTAAGTGTCTGACTCTTGATTTCAGCTCTGGTCTTGATCTCAGCATTGTGAGTTCAAGTCCCTCATTGGGCCCCACCCTGAGTATGAAGCCTACCTAAAAATAAATAAATAAATAAAAATAAAACAAAATTGTAGTATTTTGCTTGACATTTACTACCTGAAATTAGAGTTGTCACAGTTTTAGTTCAATATAAAACTTTATATTACAAATTAATATTGAAAAATGTTATTTGAAGACATAAGTATTAATTATCCCATTCTATGTTCCCTTGAAGTATTTAAATAAATAACCATTGACTATAATAGCTCAGTGTCCTAATTACTGATTACTGAAAAGTGATTTGCTTTTAATGTAAAACGTTACCACAAAATCAATGCCTCTTACTACTAATGAAAAGAATTAATTGATTTTGTTCCCAGAAAAAAAATGAAATGTAGTACTTGTACAGTTTTCAGAGTCTTATTTCAATAATGAATTATCTGATTAGCAATGACAGAGGGAAAAGTTCAAGGAGACTGCCTGCAAAATAATCTGGGGCATATTAAATTGTTCAACTTTTGTTACCTTCCTTCTCATGATTATTTTAAATGACAATACAATTAGGCAGCAGAGTCATAAAATTAAAAATTGTTTTAATTTTAAAATTAACTAATTTCACTAAATTAACTAAAATTAACTAACTGCTTGATATAGAATTGGTCTTAGGCTTTAAAGTTAAGGTGTCAGGGGTGCCTAGATGGTGTAATTGGTTAAGCACTAACTCTTGGTTTCCTCTCAAGTCATGATCTCAGAGTCCTTATCTTTGGGTCATGAGATTGAGCCTCTCATGGAGCTCTGTGTTCACTGGGGAGTCTGCTTGAGATTCTATCTCACTCTCTCCCCATTTCTCCAGCACACACAAACTTTCTCTCAGATAAATAAATTAATAATAAATAAATCTTTTTAAAAAATAAAGTTAAGGTATCAGAATATCAGGAATTCACAAATTTCCACATTCTTCTTTCTCTTTATTTGACTTTGGAATTTAATTCCTATAATTTTCTTATGATTTACTAAGATGATACTGATGATACTGATATATAATGAATTGATTTTTGCATTTAGTTTTCTTGATCTCAAAAATCAGGGGCGTGCCTGAGTGGCTTAGTCACCAGGTGTCTTCTTTCAGCTGAGGTTATGTTCCCAGCATCATGGCCGGAGATCCTGCTCTGTGGGGAGCCTGATTCTCCCTCTCTCACTCCTCATGCTTGTGTTCCTTCTCTAGCTGTCTCTCTTGCTGTCAAATAAATAAATACAATCTTTAAAAAATATTAGGTATATGATTAACTATTTCTAAGGTCTTTGCAGTGTAAACATAATTCTCTGACAATTTGAGAATAATAATTTTCAGTTTTTGCTTTCTGTAAAAACAATTGAACATGAACACATTTAGAAAATCAGTTCTAAAGCTTTAATAATAACAATGGAATCAATCGAGTGATAAAATATTTCTTAATGTTGACTTCAAGTATATGATAAAAACAAGCAAATAGGAGGGGGACAAGATGGTGGGGAAGTAGGAGGAGGTGCCTTTTCAACCTGTACCCTAAAGTGAGCTGATTACCTACCAAAGAACTCCAATCACCCATGAAATCAGCCTGAGATCAGAATTATACACATCTGGATCTCTACAGGGGTAGAAGATGCCAGTGGGCAGGTAAAGTGGAGTGGGAATGGCGGACTGATATCAGAAGATAAACAAAAGGGGGAGGGAGGCACCAGAGGCAACTGGTTGGAAAGTAATACCCCAATCCTAGAGTGCCCTGTGTCTGGGGACCAACAATAACTTGGAGACTGGTTGAAAGCACTCAAAAAGAGCAAAGGATCGTGGGAGGGAAATTGTGGGAATCAGGGTAGCTAGGGACAGGGGCTTAAGTCCCCAGTCTCAGGACAGCCTCCTCTGGCACTGAGCCAGAGAGAGTGCGGCAGAAAAACTAGGTCTTGGTCCCTAAGCCGCCAGCGCACCAGAGAATGCATGGGTTCTGGCTCCTGTGAGGGGATGGGAGCCATGCCAGATGGCAGAATACACGAGCCCTGCTACAAAGCCTGAGATACGTGCATCCCTCATCCTTCCCTGAAAGAGTTACAAAGGCCCAGCCAGTGCTCTTTGACCCATGCCATTGTTTCAGAGCCTAAGACGCATGCCCCAATCTCTCCCCTGACAGAGGTGCGCAAAAGCCCAGCCTGGTGCTTTCGGACTTGCGCCCCATTCTCGAAGCCTGAGACACGCGTGCGACTCATAGACTCCCCTGAAAGAGGTGCGTGCAAGCCGGACACTCTTAGACCCAGAAAGACCGGGCACTCCCAACCCGGGCCAGCGGGAAAATCTCAGTGTGTGATCACTGCTTGGAACCACTGCTGCCAAGGTTTTGGGTCAAGCAAAAGATCCTGCATCCCCAGGGACCACGACTCGGAACCGGCTCTGTCAGAGGCAAAGGGGGAACTCATTTGGGCTCTGCAGCCAGACTGAGTCTTCTCTCTGAGAGGGAGGTTAGGGTGTAGTTTTTTTTTCCTCTAAAACTACAAAAACCATCAAAAGTTGTCAAGGTGAGAGGAAAAAAAAAAAAAAGTGAACAAACATAAAAACCGCCAGAGAACAAAAGCTTGAAAAAAAAGTTTCCTCAGAGCCCACCCCCATGAGGGGGGTGGGAGGACTTAACTCAGGGAACATCTATTGACTGAAAACCCATGTGGCAGGCCCCTACCCCAGAAAACAAACCAAGAAAGGAAAAAAAAAAAAAACTGCAAGAGAACAACTATCACTACTTCATAGGACAACTTTTATTTTTAACTCATTCCCACTATTCTGGTTCATTTTTTTTTATATATATAGATAATTTTTTTAACCTATTAACCATCACAGTGAGCTGCCCAATACATCAAATTCCATAATAACCTTCTAACCTGAACTTTTTGATACATACACCTGTGTTTTTCTTTTACATTTCTATTTTTTGAATTTCTTTTTTTTTAAATTTAGTTTATTTTAGTCGTTTATTCCTTTTTATTTTTATTTTCTAACATTCATATAGAGTTAAACTTCAAAGTAATACCCTTTCCCAAATCAAAACTACCCCTATAGGTAAACCAATTTTTAATCCTGCTTTATCTTAGGAAAGTTGAGTCTTTTAACAAAGATATCAAGATACATCCAGGAAGAATCAAAACAACCTTCCTCACCCACACTGAGAATTTATAACCACTCTCCCATCTTTTTCCACCACTGTTTCTGTGTTATTGTGTTTGTCCTGATAGTATATAAATCTTATATTTGGGGTTCTTTTTGATGAGGTTCTTCCTTTATTTGCATATATATATATATATATATATATATATATATATTTTCTCATGTCATATACTTTTATCAGTCTTTTTGTTTGTCTGTTTTTGTTTGTATACTTCATAAATCGTACATTTAGGCCCATTTGGGCTGAACCTTCTCTTTCATCTTCCCTTTCTTTCCTGTCTCTCTCTCTTTCTCTCTTTTTTGTTTCTTTTTCTTTTCTTTTGTCTCTCATTTTTTGGGGGGAATCCTGATTGCTCAGAAGTGTTCCAGGGTGCACCTTGACTGCACCATGGTCGATATGTCCAGCTACATATGTTCAGTCATCTCTCACCAAAATGACTAGGAGGAGGAATGCCCAGCAGAAGAAAAACACAGAGGATGGACCCTCTGGAACAGAGCTAATTGCTATCAACATAGACAATATGTCAGAAAGAGAATTCAGGCTAACAATTATCCAGGCAATAGCTAGGTTGGAGAAAGCCAGGGATGACCAAATGGAATTGATTAGGGCCGAACTGAAAACAACCAGACAGGATGTTCTCAATGTTAGAGCTGAGCTGAAAGCTACCAGGGATGAGCTTCACAATGCTCTCAATGATTTCCAATCTAATCTAAATTCTCTCAAAGCTAGGGTAACTGAGACAGAAGATAGAATTAGTGATATGGAGGACAAACAGATAGAGAAAAGGATCAGGAGGAAGCCTGGAACAAACAGCTTAGAAACCACGAAAACAGAATCAGGGAAATAAATGATGCCATGAAATGTTCCAATGTCAGAATTATTGGGATTCCTGAAGGGGAGGAGAAAGAAAGAAGTCTATAGTGGAACAAGTTCTTCATGAAAATTTTCCCAATCTCACAAATGGAACCAGCGTTCATGTACTAGAGGCCAAAAGGTCTCCACCCAAGATTATAGATTTCAAAAAAACACCAAGACGCCTGATAGTCAAATTGAGGAATTGTAAGTATAGGTATAATCTCTTGAAAGCCATTAGTACAAAGAGGCTTCTTACATACAGAGGAAAGCCCATCAGAATAATGTCAGACCTGTCCACAGAGACCTGGCAGGTCAGAAAGGGCTGGCAAGACATATTCAGGGCATTAAATGAGAAGAACATGCAGCCAAGAATACTTTATCCAGCAAGACTGACATTCAAAATGGATGGAGAGATGAAGAGTTTCCAAGACCGGCAAGGCTTAAAAGACTATGCAACCACCAAGCCGACACTGCAGGAAATATTAAGGAGGGGTTCTATAAAAGAGGAAAAATCCTAATAATAGCATTAAACAGAAATATAGAGACAATCTACAGAAAGAAAGACTTCAAAGGTAACACGATGTTAATAAAAACGTATCTATCAATAATCACTCTCAATGTGAATGGCCTAAATGCGCCCAAAAACAGCACAGGGTTGCAGATTCGATAAAACGACAAGACCCATCCATATGTTGTCTACAAGAGACCCATTTTGAACCCAAAGAAACACCCAGACTGAAAGTGAAAGGATGGAAAAGCATCTTTCATGCCAATGGACCTCAAAAGAAGGCCGAGGTAGCGATTCTCATATCAGACTAATTAGATTTTAAACTAAAGACTGTAGTCAGAGATACAGAAGGACACTACATAATTCTTAAAGGGACTATCCACCACGATGATCTAACAATTGGAAATATCTATGCCCCCAATATGGGAGCAGCCAACTACATAAGAAAACTGTTAATCAAGATAAAGAATCATATTGATATGATTACATTAAAAGTAAGAGATCTTAACATGCATCTCTCAGAAATAGACAGATCATTGAAGCAGAAAATCAATAAAGAAACAAGAGCATTGAATGACACACTGGACCAGATGGAACTCATAGATATATACAGAACATTCCACCCTAAAACAACAGAATACACATTCTCCTCAAGTGCACATTGAACCTTCTCAAGAATAGACCACATACTGGGTCACAAATCAGGACTCAACCAATAACAAAAGACTGAGATTATTCCCTGCATATTCTCAGATCACAGTGCTTTGAAACTGGAGCTCAATCACAAGGAAAAGTTCCGAAGGAACTCAAACACCTGGAAGCTAAAGACCACCTTGCTTAAGAATGCTTGGATCAACCAGGAGATCAAAGAAGAACTGAAACAATTCATGGAAACCAATGAGAATGAAGACACTTTGGTCCAAAACCTATGGGATACAGCAAAGGTGGTCCTAAGGGGGAAATACATAGCCATCCAAGCCTTCCTCAAAAAAAATTGAAAAATCCAGAACATAGCAGCTATCTCTACACCTTACAGAACTGGAGAATCAACAACAAATCAAACCAACTCCACACATAAGAAGGGAAATAATCAAGATTAGAGCTGAGATCAATGAGGTAGAAACCAGAGATACAGTAGAACATATCAATGAAACTAGAAGCTGGTTTTTTGAAAGAATCAATAAGATTGATAAACCATTGGCCACACTAATCCAAAAGAAAAGAGAAAAAGCCCAAATTCATAAAATTATGAATGAAAAAGGAGAGATCACAACTAACACCAAGGAAGTAGAAACAATCATCAGAAGTTATTATCAACAGTTATATGCCAATAAGCTAAATGAAATGGATGCATTCCTGGAAAACTATAAACTCAAAAAATTGAACCAGGAAGAAATTGAAAACCTGAATAGACCAATATCTAGTAACAAGATTGAAGCAGTGATCAAAAACCTCCCCAAAACAAGAGCCCAGGACCTGATGGATTCCCTGGGGAATTCTACCAAACCTTCAAAGAAGAAATAACACCTATTCTCCTGAAGCTGTTTCAAAAAATTGAAGCAGAAGGAAAACTTCCAGACTCTTTCTATGAAGCCAGCATTAACCTGATCCTCAAGCCAGGCAAAGACCCTACCAAAAAGTAGAATTTCAGACCAATATCACTGATGAATATGGATGCTAAGATTCTCAACAAGATCCTAGCAAACAGGATCCAACAGCACATTAAAAAGATTATGCACCATGACCAGGTGGGATTCAACCCTGGGCTACAAGGATGGTTCAATATTTGCAAATCAATCAATGTGATAGAACACATTAATAAGAGAAGAGAGAAGAACCACATGGTCCTCTCAATCGATGCAGAAAAAGCATTTGACAAAATCCAGCATCCATTCCTGATTAAAACTCTTCAAAGTATAGGGATAGAGGGAACATTCCTGAACTTCATAAAATCTATCTATGAAAGGCCCACAGCAAATATCATCCTCAATGGGAAAAAGCTTGCAGCTTTCCCGTTGAGATCAGGAACAAGACAAGGATGCCCACTCCCACCACTCTTGTTCAACATAGTATTAGAAGTCCTAGCAACAGCAATCAGACAACAAAGAGAAATAAAAGGTATCCAAATTGGCAATGAAGAAATCAAACTCTCTCTCTTCGCAGATGACATGATTCTTTATATGAAAAATCCAAAAGACTCCACCCCCAAAATACTACAACTCATACAGCAATTCAGCAACGTGGCAGGATACAAAGTCAATGCACAGAAATCAGTGGCTTTCTGATACACTAATAATGAAAATACAGAAAGGGAAATTAGAGAATTGATTCCATTTACTATAGCACCAAGAACCATAAGATACCTGGGAATAAAACTAACCAAAGAGGTAAAGGATCTGTACTTGAGGAACTACAGAACACTCATGAAAGAAATTGAAGAAGACACAAAAAGGTGGAAGACGATTCCATGCTCTTGAATCAGAAGAATAAACATTGTTAAAATGTCTATACTGCCTAGAGCAATCTATACTTTAAATGCCATTCCAATCAAAATTCCACCGGTATTCTTCAAAGACTTGGAGCAAATAATCCAAAAATTTGTATGGAATCAGAAGAGACCCCGAATAGCTAAGGAAATGTTGAAAAACAAAAATAAAACTGGGGGCACACGTTACCTGATTTCAAGCTTTATTACAAAGCTGTGATCACCAAGACAGCATACTGGCATAAAAACAGACACATAGACCTGTGGAACAGAGTAGAGAGCCAAGATATGGACCCTCAACTCTATGGACAAATAATCTTTGACAAAGCAGGAAAAAATAGACCGTGGAAAAAAGACAGTCTCTTCAATAAATGGTGCTGGGAAAACTGGGCAGCTATATGTAGAAGAATGAAACTCGACCATTCTCTTACACCATACACAAAGATAAACTCAAAATGCATAAAAGACCTCAATGTGAGACAGGAATCCATTAGAACCCTAGAGGAGAGCATAGGCAGTAAACTCTTCAATATCAGCCACAGCAACTTCTTTCAAGATATGTCTCCAAAGGCAAAGGAAACAAAACCGAAAATAAACTTTTGGAACTTCATCAAAATCAAAAGCTTCTGCACAGCAAAGGAAACAGTCAACAAAAGAAAGAGGCAACCTACCGAATGGGAGAAGATATTTGCAAATGACAGTACAGACAAAAGGTTGATATTCAGGATATATAATGAACTCCTCAAACTCAACACACACAAAACAGACAATCATATCAAAAAATAGGCAGAAGATATGAACAGACACTGCTCCAATCAAGACATACAAATGGCTATCAGACACATGAAAAAATGTTCATCATCACTAGCCCTCAGGGAGATTCAAATTAAAACCACATTGAGATATCACCTTACACCTGTTAGAATGACCAAAATTAACAAGACAGGAAACAACATGTGTTGGAGAGGATGTGGAGAAAGGGGAACCCTCTTCCACTGTTGGTGGGAATGCAAGTTGGTGCAGCCTCTTTGGAGAACAGTGTGGAGATTCCTCAAGAAATTAAAAATAGAACTTCCCTATGACCCTGCAATTACACTCCTGGGTATTTACCCCAAAGATACAGATGGAGTGAAAAGAAGGGCCATCTGTACCCCAATGTTTTTAGCAGCAGTAGCCACGGTCGCCAAACTGTGGACAGAATCAAGATGCCCTTCAACGGATGAATGGATAAGTAAGATGTGGTCCATTTACACTATGGAGTATTGTGCCTCCATCAGAAAGGATGAATACCCAACTTTTGTAGCAAAATGGACAGAACTGGGAGAGATTATGCTGAGTGAAATAAATCAAGCAAAGAGAGTCAGTTATCATATGGTTTCACTTATTTGTGGGGCATAACAAATAGCATGGAGGACATGGGGAGTTAGAGAGGAGAAAGGAGTTGGGTGAAATTGGAAGGGCAGGTGAACCAAGAGAGACTATGGACTCTAAAAAACAATCTGAGGGGTTTGAAGTGTAGGGGGGATGGGAGGTTGGGGTAGTAGGTGGTAGGTATTATAGAGGGCACAGATTGCATGGAGCACTGGGTGTGGTGAAAAAATAATGAATACTCTTATGCCGAAAATAAAAAATTTAATTAAAAAAAGCAAATGATTTTAATGAGTGAATATTTTATGCAAGTATAATTTTTTTTAAGATTATTTATTTATTTATTAGACAGAGAGAGATCACAAGTAGGCAGAGAGGCAGGCAGAGAGAGAGAGAGGAGGAAGCAGGCTCCCTGCTGAGCAGAGAGCCGGATGCGGTACTCAATCCGCGGACCCCAAGATCATGACCTGAGCCGAAGGCAGCGGCTTAACCCACTGAGTCACCCAGGTGCCCCACAAGTATAATCTTTAAATGTATTTCACCTATTGCATTTTCTCTCTACAATATCTTTCTACATGATAAATTAAATAATTCAGAAATCAATTGTTACAAATTTTATTTTAAAAATATTATTTTTTTTTAAAAGATTTTATTTATTTATTTGACAGAGATCACAAGTAGGCAGAGAGATAGACAGAGAGAAAGAAGGGGAATAAGACTCCCTGCTGAGCAGAGAGCTTGCTGCAGGGCTTGATTCCAGAACCCTGAGAACATAACCTGAGCCAAAGGCAGAGACTTAACCCACTGAGCCACCCAGGCACCCCTAAAAAATACTATTCTTAATTCATCCAAGTATTACTAAAATATGTTAGGTTTAATCTTTAATCTTTCAAAAATATGACACATTTTAATTGTATTTATGATGACTGCTTTATAACAATGTAAATTTTTGGCTTTCATGAATTTTTTTTTTTTTTAGAAATATAATCCTTAATGTTTAGTTCTTTTTAAAAATGTAAATGGAAAATTTATATTTAACTGGTAAAGATACTTAGGGACAATGACTCAATCAATACAGCACAGATGTTTTGAATAAAATTGGTATCTTGAAAATGTGAGCCTTTTACATGTATATAATGGAATATTACTAAAGCATCAAAAAACAATGAAATCTTGTCATTGCAATGACATGGGTGGAGCTAGAGGATATTATGCTAAGTGAAATAAGTCAGTCAGAGAAAGACAAATACCATATGATTTCACTCATATGTGGAAATTAAATAATAAAACAGATGAACATAAGGGCTGGAGGAATAAAAAAGGCGGGGAGGCAAACAATAAGAGACTCTTAACTATAGAAATCAATATGAGAGTTGCTGGAAGGGAGTGGGAGGGGTGGGTTAAATGGGTGATGGGTATTATGGAGGGTACTTATAATGAGTATAAGGTGTTGAATCTCTAAATTCTACTCCTGAAACTAACAGGACACTGTATGTTAACTAAAAACAGAAACAAACAAACAATAAAAACCATGATGTCTAAAACTGAAAAAATAATGAATAGTTGGATAATGCTGTTACTCAGGAAAATGGTAGTAAATACTCAAAGTAGTAAATAAGATATCTGAAAGAGGGGGAAAAAAGTTCAGGCAACATTGTATGACTATTTTCTATCAACTTTAAAGAAAAGTGAATAATTTAATGACATTTCATTATGGCACTATTTACCACATGATGATATATTAAAAGGCAATACCATCTGATCCAAATATTTTGATACCAAAAGAACAATCTGTCTGTTAATTCCTTTGAGAATCAGAAGTTGAGACATTGTTAAGAGTATAAGACTTTTGTTTGGAATAATTTGTAACAAAGATCAAAGGACAGGGACAGAAGCTCTGAAAACCTGTCATTCAGATCTAACAAGTTTGGAAGGAAAGGGTGTTGGAAGAGATTTTTTTTTTTTTTTTTTTTTTTTTTTTTGCAGGTAGAGTCTCATGCTGTGATGCATATCTGACAAAGTCATCACCAACCCAATGGGGAACATAACAGTAAAAATTGCCCATTAGGAGAGTCCCAAGTTGGCTAGAAATAACCAGCCTCTTGAATTCCTACTGTGTTAAATCCTGGCTGAAGGCTATAGGAGTAAAGGTGCTGGGCTTCAAAGTCTGAGGCAAATCTTAGAGGTGACAGCAATTGAATTTTGTGAGCTAACTCTACTCTTTACAACTGAATGGCAAGTTTTCTTTTGATAGAAAATCTAAGCAATATATCTCTATGGCCTCTATGATCAATCCCTTACATGACACAAATTCACCTCTCCATACACATCAGGGAGTCATTCGTCTAAGCCTTATAAACTTAGGAAAGAATGGTTACTGGAATGCTCTAGAGTTGATGCCATCAGGCTGGAAGTGGGTACCCAGAAGGTGTCCTCTAGGACCAGCCAAGAGGGTCCTTGGCTTTATGAAAGATGGAAATCCAGGAGAATCTGGAAGGAAAGGAACAGGAACCTTTCTTTTGTTTGGAGTCTGAGGTTTTTTATTGAGGATGGTGTTCTGGTATATGTGTCTTCTCAGGCATCCAGGAAACAAAGATAAGGGCCCAGGTATTATTACTTGGATCCTGGGAATCTTGGCCTTAAGATGTCTAGCTTTGGTGGTTTGGAATATGCATATGATAGCTTTGTCCAGTAATTCTCACCTGGTCCTCTCTGTGATGTTATCTATTCTAGAGAAATCATTAATTCCCTTTCCCTTACAAGGAGGACATAAGCTGGTTGCATTACAAGGCATGCATAAAGTAGGGTGCGGTACAGGTTCTAGCAAGAATAGAAGAAGAAAAAGGAGCAAAAATCAGATTTTTATGTTGTTCTCTAGTTTCCTCATCTCAGAGCCCCCATAGTTAGAATAGATTTTTATGATCACAGTTGTCACCCAAAGTCACAATTTTCTCATGTCCATTCTAAATACCCCTTGTCTCAGCTAACAATTCTGCTGGTCTTGGTGGAATAGTTGGCAGTATAATCAAAGTCCTCATTCTTGAGGAATCCATGTCCCCTGTAACTATATTTTTCATAGGCTTTAGTTACTGCATTTGTTCATTTATAGTCCCAATTGGGAAGAAATTACCAAGAGAGACACCCATGTAAATTACTTGAGTTCCTAATATATTCCTCTTAACCCCAATGTTTATCAGCAGCTCTACCTTCCCTTATAAGAATTAATTTCCCCTGCCACTATGATGAATACTCTTCTAACTGCTTGTCCCCAGACAGTAGGAGTCTGGAGTGTCCAAGTGATAGCTTACCTTACTTAGCTTATAATTCAATGGGACTCGTGCGGACCCTGCCAAGCATTTACTCCATTTGGAAATGAGGTCCTCCAACACTTCAGAGCCTGGAGTTCATGACCAGGAATTCAAGTTTAAATACATGTATATAGGCATTCATTCATATATTCAATATACATTCATATACATAATGTGTATATATTATGTTTTATACATAGGTGTAAATACATAACACATGGCTTTAATAACAGTTATTTTTTAAGTAGATAGTTTTCCCTTTATGTTGGAAAATAGGATTTATGTCTAAATTACATAAAGAATTCCATAGGGTGCCTGGGTGATGTAGTCAGTTAAGGTTTCAGCTCAGGTTGTGATCTCAGAGTCATGAGATGGAGCCCCCACAGTGGGCACTGTGCCCAGGATGGGGTCTGCTTGAGTTTCTCTCTTCCTCTCCCTATGCCCCCCACACCAAACACACACTCTATCTCCATCAAATAAATAAATATATTTTAATGATGTTATATATATTAGTAATATAATTAATACTACATAATTAAAGCAATATAATTAATGATGTTATCTATATTAGCAAAGAACAAATAATCTGATTAAATAATAGGCAAAAGATTTACATAGACATTTTACAAAAGAAGATAAGCAAAGGACTAACAAATGCTATTGAGGTACTTAGTATCATTAATCATAAGGGAATACAAAGCAAAATCACAATTAATTACAGCTTACACTGTTAGAATGTCTACTGTCAAAAACAACATCAGCAAGGATGTAGTGAAATTAGAACTCATACACTGTTGGTGGAAATGTAAAAAAATGCAGCCCTTATTAAAACCAGTGTAGTGTTTCCCTAAAAAAATAAATGAAATAATCGAATTACCATATGATTCAGCAATTCCATTCATGGATGGATATATATATATATATATATATATATCCAAAAGAATTGAAATCAAAATATCAAGAGATACATACCTGCCACATTAATTGCAGTATGATTCACAATAATCAAGATATCAAAACAACTTAAATGTCCATCAGCAGATGAATGGATAAAGAAAATGCAGTATATACACACAATGGAATATTTATCTTTTAAAAGAAAGAAAGACTAACTTACACAACAATATGAATGAACTCGGAAGATATTATGTTATGCTGAGTGAAATTAGCCAGGCACAGAAAGACAAATGCCACATAATTCCAATTACATAAGTTATTAAAATGAGAAACATAGAGTAGAATAGTGGTTGTCAGATGCTTGAGGGAGAGGAAAATGGAGACTTGTTGTTCAGTGGTGTAAAGTTTCAGTTATTCAAGGGGAACAGTCTAAATCTGCAAAACATGATGCATATATTTAACAATACAGTATTGTGCACTTAAAAATTTAACAAGGTCAGTCTCATGTTAAATATCCTCACCACATTAAAAAAGAAACAAAGAAAGTAAAGAGTACAGTTGCATCTTCCAGTCATCATCATATCTTGCTAATAGCATACTGTAAAAAATCCACTATGTAGAAAAACTCGATATTATAGGATTAGTATTTACTCAAAATTTGTTGTTTTATATATTGACATCCATTTTGTGTATTTCTCACATATCACTTACTAGAGATTTGTCTTAGTGATTGAAAAATAAAAGATTTTTTTAAAAGATTTTATTTATTTATTTGAGAGAGAGAGATACTGTGCATGAGCAGAGGGGAGAGACAGAGGGAGAAGCGAACTCCCCACTGAGTTGGGAGCCCTATGAGGGGCTTGATCCCTGGACCCTGAGATCATGATCTGAGCCAAAAGTAGACACTTAACGGACTGAGCCAACGGGGGCTCCTGAAAGAATTACATTTAAGAATAATGAAAAAGGAGAAAAATAAACTGACATTTATGAAGCTGTACAGGGACATTCTATAATGAAATAAATTTTAACCAAAAATACTGACTTGGTTCTACAAACAATAGCAACTCTACTGGTAATTTCTAACTACAGAACATTCTTTCATCTTTTTTTAAATTTTTCATATGATGTGCACACACCTGTCATTGGACACACTTTCTTAATGATCATAATACATGTTATCCAGATATATCTTGGTGCTGCCACAGAGCTAAAACTTTTTCTGTGTTCTAATCCTAAATTAGGATGAAAGACTAAACTGGTTTGAGATTGATTGTGTGTGTGTGTGTGTGTGTGTGTGTGTGTGTGTTATAGCTTTAAACATTTAATGAAATTTGGAAAAAAAAATCAACAACAACAGTAATTTCATGAAATGGCATGATAACTTTTGTTTCCTACTTTCCAAAGCACACAAATAGAAGAGGAGAAAAGAAACCATACTTCTAAAATGGTATGTATAATAGAGCAAAGACAATATCTAACCCTTTTCTTTAGGACCTCTGTTCTTGTTGACCTAGTTATTATTTTCCATTATAAATTTCTCTGCCTTACATTGTTTTTAAGTTAAGATTTTTTAGGGTAGTTTTATATTCACAGCAAAACTTTACACATGCACAATATCCCCTGATACAATTGATGAACATACGTTCATCACATAGTTTACGTAAACACATAGTTTACGTTTTACTCTTGGTGTTGTATATTTTATGAGTTTGGACAAGCATATGATTATATATAAACATATAATTACTTTCATCCACCATTAATGCATCACACTGAGTATTTTTCTGCCCAAAATATCCTCTATGCTATACCAATGCATCCCTCCTCAATGCCCTCCAGCCTCTGGCAACAACAGATATTTTTACTATCTCCATAGTTTTGTCATTTCCAAAATGTCATATGGTTGAAATAATATAGTATAAAGCTTTTTCAGTTAGGTTCTTTATTATTGAGTAGACTTACTTAATAATATGCATCTAAGTTTCCTCCATGTCTTTTCTTGGCTTGATAGCTCAATTATTTTTGGCATTGAATAATGTCTTGTCATTTGGATGTATTCCAGTTTATTATCCATTCAACTACTTCAGACATCTTTATTCTTTCCAAGTTTTGGCATTTATGAATAAAGCTGCTTATAAACATCCATGTGCATATTTTTGCACACACATAATTTTGCAACTCCTTTGGGTAAATACCAAGTAATGCTATTGGATCTTATGGCAAAAGTATGTTTGGTTTTGTAAGAAATTGTCAAAATGTATTCCAGAGTAGCTGTACCATTTTTCATTCCACCAGCAATGAATGGAAGTTTCTGTTTCTGCACATTCTTGCTAACATTTGCTCTTGTCAATGTTCTGGATTTTGGCCATTCTAATAGGTGTGTATGGTATCTCATTGTTTTAATTTCATTTCTGTGATGACAGATGATATGGAACACTTTTTTTCTTATGTTTATTTGCTATCTGCATATCTTATTTGGTCAGGTGCCTGTTAACACCTTTGGCGCACTTTTTTAATCAGGTTGTTTTCTTATTGTTGTATTTTAGGAGATCTTTATATATTTTGGATAACAGTTCCTTTCAGGTGTGTATTTTGCAATTATTTTTTTCCAGTTTATTGTTTGTCTCCTCATTCACCTGACATTGTCTTTTGCAGAGCAAAATTTTTTTAATTTTAGGGAAATTCAGTTTATCAATTATTTGTTTCATGTATGGTGCCTTTGACATTCTTTTTTTTTTTTAATGAGAGATTTTTTTTTTTTAAAGATTTTATTTATTTACTTGAGAGAGAGACAGCGAGAGAGAGCATGAACGAGGAGAAGGTCAGAGAGAGAAGCAGACTCCCCATAGAGCTGGGAGTCCGATGCGGGACTTATCCCGGGACTCCGGGATCATGACCTGAGCCGAAGGCAGTCGTCCAACCAACTGAGCCACCCAGGCGTCCCGTCTTTGACATTCTATCTAGAAAGTCATTGCCATACTCAAGGTCATCTATGTTTTCTCCTATGTTATCTTCTAGGAGTTTTATAGTTTTGCACTTTCCATTTAGGTAGGAACTGTTTTGAATTAATTTTTGTTAATAATGTGAGGTCTGAGTTTAGATTTATTTTTTGCATGTAGATGTCCAGTTTTTCCAGCATCATTTGTTGAAGGACTGCCTTTTTCCATTGTCTTGTCTCTGGCTTCTATGTCAATTGGAACAGTATTTTGTTTGAACTATTGTGGCAACATAATTACTTATTAGACTGTAAAAGTGATTAAAGTTTAGGTGAGAAATAATTTTTAGTCATACTGATGTTTTTGTTATCAATCTTTCAAAAAAGTACTTTGTGACATGAAAATTGCATTGAAAGGTATTACTCAGGAGATACCTTAAGCAATGTGAGAATGAGTCTTTTAGATTCAGGTACAGATGCCTATTAGAGCTAGAGATATGATTGATTTAACTCATTTCTGTTGTGGAAAAAATAATAAACAGGCAATAATATACAAATATATTTCAATTGAAAGTATATTTTATTCTTGGGGCACCTGGGTGGCTCAGTTGGTTTAAGTGTCTGTTTTTGGTCGTGATCTCAGAGTCCTGGGATGGAGTCCGGTGTCAGGCTCCCTACTCAGCCAGGAGCCTGTTTCTCCCTCTTCCACTGCCTTTCCCTTCCCCTCCTCGCTTGTGTTCTTCTGCTTTCTCTCTGTGAAATGAATAAATAAAACCTTTAAAAATAATAAAATATATTTTACTCTTAATAGTCATAAAATTTTTTGCCTGAATTAGAAATGGGGCTGCTTTTTCACTTGTTTTAATTTAAGGTGTATTTAGGACAGTTAAATTAAAATATTTCTCTCATCGATGTGTATTCATTGCACCTATCTTATTTAATAAGAATATGGCATATTAATTTGGACATTTTTTATTTCTCCCATCTGAAGCAATTTTCATGTATTAAAATAGGGAAATATTTGTTAATATGATATTTATATAACCCACATTCTACAATTTTTGTGACTGTATTGGTAATTAAAATGGACTTACCCTGGTTTTATCTGAGGTGAGTCACAACGTAACCTTAAAAAAAGTCATTAAATGATCCAAAGGTGCCTGACTTTATAATTTCTACCATATTTGTCATGTTTTCTATTTTTCATTAGCTGGATATATTCTCTATTCTTACATATTTTATTTTCCATTGCGCTGAGTTTACATGGTAGATTTTATTTAGTTCAAAAGATTATGATGATTTACTTGAATAAGGTACTTACACATTAAGATGTACACATTAGGATGTACACATTAGATGCACACATTAAGGAAAAACCATATTCTCCTCTAAATTTACTCCCAGTATAATTTCAACTGACATTACTGAATTCCAGTGAGCGTACTTTGGCTATAAGTCTTTCATTTTTCAGTATTGCTCCAGGCTAAAGATTGCTTTAAAATTCTTCCTTAATTTTGATTGGACTTCAGAAATTAAAATATTTTAATGTCAAGCCTTTGTCAACCACTTATGCAGATTTTATGTATATAATGGAATATTCATCATCTTATTTTGATTAGTCTTTCACTAGACACTCTTTGACTCATCTTTTATAAAACTGTATAGTTCAGTATGTATAAATGTGTAGTGCAGCATATAGATTGCTTATATAAGCAGGACTCTATCTACAGAAGAGAAAAATATGGTGAAATGCTTAAATATTCAGAATTTTTCTCCTTTGGAAAATATAAACACATGTTATAAAACATGTTTAATGTTCCTTTAAAACCTTTATTTAATTTTTAGTTATTTGCCATTTTCTAGTGTTTTTGTGGCTGTGCTTTGGAGGTTAAGGTTTTAATAATACAATCAAAAGATTTGTATAGGAAATCGACTCTGCATATCCATAATATTTGTCACAGCCTAAAAAACTTAATGCCAACTAAATTTGAGAATTCATTGTATTTTAGTGTTTCTTTTTTTTTTTTAAAGATTTTATTTATTTGACAGAAAGAGGTCACAAGTAGGCAGAGAGGTGGGGTGTGCGGAGAAGGCTCCCTGCTGAGCAGAGAGCCCGATATGGGGCTAGATCCCAGGACCCTGAAATCATGACCTGAGCTGAAGGCAGAGGCTTTAACCCACTGAGCCACCCAGGAGCCCCTATTTTAGTGGTATTAACATGTTGAAATCTTTCAGTAGTTAGTACAATATAAAAGGATATATTTTATTACAGCATATTACAGTGATATGTCAACTAGCCATCCATTGCTTGATATTAAGAACAATGTTGTTTGTTGAGACAAAGTCTTCTTTTCAATATTTTAGATGTTTGAAAGTCAGATTTTAGGGCATGATGTGAAGATTAGCTCTGAGACAGGAAAATAATAAACAGAAGCAACAACTTTTATGCAGATAATTGTGTGTAATTAATACTAACAGCTAATTATAAATTCAAGCTTGGGAAATAATTTCAATACAATGTTTACTGATTCCCAGAAAAGCTTGCTTTTCATATTTAATTTAATTCTTCAATTTAATTTAGAAAGGCTTATGTTTTACTAAGGTTGAATGAACACATAATTAGCTAAATGCAAGATTTTTATGCATTGGATGATTACAGTATTGCAGGATATCTTTCTGTATAGAGTGACAGAAGAATCACTTTTTTGCCTTTATATTTATAGAATGATAACCAACATTTCAAATAGTTTTATAAGTTGCATGCATTATTGAGTGTATATAAATTTATGGTAGATTGTGTGAACAATATTTGGGTTGAAAATTTCCCAAGATCTTACAATATTTTGATGCAAAGAAAGGGAAAGAAAGAAAGAAAGAAGAAGCAAACAAGCAAGCAAGCAAGTTCCTGCTCTCCCCCTAGGGAAAAACTAAATTAAAATGTTATAAAGAAAAGCCTCTAGCACAGAATTTATTGCTATATACTACAAGTAGGGAGTTTCAAAAATTATTGAAGAAAATATCACATGGCATAATGGTTAAGCATTGATACTCATTTATTGGCCACTTGTATTTTCCTCTTGTGTTAATTACCTTCTTTATTGTTTTAATCTTATTTTTTTGCAATAGAGTTTTTATTTTTCTTTTTTTTCTTTATGAGCTTTTATTTTTCTTATCACTTTTTAAATTTTGAAAACTTCTCTGCTTAAGAGTAATCATAATCTCTAGATCCTTCCTAGTTATAAACTTTTATGATGAAAATTTACTGGTACTTTTTTTTTTTAATTTTTGGCCATTTATTTTTTAAATATTTCAAAACAGACTTTTCTCATTATTATTGACTTATGATTATTATCAAATGCATATGTATATTTTGAGTAGAAAAATGAGTTTATGGGATAAATGGTCGTTTAGCCTATGAAATCAGGCATATAATACATTAAAAAGGTTGGAAATTAAAATATATATTTACAGATAATTTAAGATTTACATATAGGTATGTGTGTGTATATATATGTATACATATATATGTGTATATATATATTTATAAAAATGAAAGATATATATGATTTAAGGCCTGGTGTACCCATTCAACATAAATGTTGTCGCAACTTGGTTGTTTCCTGCATAGTCAAGCAGGTAAGAGTGGTAAAGTTTCATGTATTGTATTTTAAACTTTGAAAGCTCAAAGATACATTTTAGAAATGAAATTTTATTATTATCAGTCCAATAAGGGAATAACTCTTACTTTAATCTGTACTGCAGATTATATATGTATGTAGTTATATATATATATATAATATACATATTACATACATATATACTATATATGTTCATATATACATATATATATGTATATATAAATACAATTATATATTCATACATATACGTGTATTTCTAACAATGTAAAGGATATATACAGTAGAGTTTTTATTTAAAAGAACATAGAATTATTTTCTGGTTTGGGTTTTTTTTGTTGTTGTTATAATTTAGGCTTGTAGCGATAAAAACCAGTAGTTATAGGGGAAAAAAAAAAAAACAAGAGTTGTTGAAAAAACAGAAATGCAGCAATTCTACTCAGGGCTAAAAGAAACTGGCCATTATGTACACAATGAACATGAGCAGACTTTTGAGAAGAGATGAAAGCCTTCTAATGTAATAATAAATGTATAAATAAATAAATAATGTGTAAATGAATAATACTGATGAATATTCACATAAAGGGGATTAGGACATAAGCATTCTTCAGAATATTTGAAGAACGTTTGGGCTGTGGTCAGTGGATAGATGCCTATTCCTCCACGAAGGTCTAATACTGAAGAGAATACATTCTTGGCTCTTGCTCATGAATTTTGATCTTCTAGAAATATTAGGTGTTTGTGGTAAAAAGAATTCTTGATTCAGAAAATTTCTCTTGTAGCTTGAAATGGGAGAATTCTTCTAACCTATATTTCTTTTGGGGAAATATACAAACTCTCTTCCAAAGAGTGTGTCAAAACCACTCGTATTTAACTTAAACTCCCTTTTACACCATGTAATTTTACTTCTTGTGTAGCATTACAGTTTTCCTTATTTCAGAATCTCAACTGGATCTATATCCATCATTTGTTGTGAGTTCCAGAACTGTAAGTATAGGATCATATTTTTTTTTCATTTCTGATGCCTCGATTATTGTTTTACAGATATTATAACCATAATATCTAATACTAAGATGTGAAGCTAAGGATTTCATACACATAATCTCATTTAATGCTCACACCAAACTCAAGGGTTACATAATCTGTTTAATCTTCATTTTACAGATGAGACAAAAGCATGAGGAGAATAGACAATTTCCCAACATCACACAGTTTAAGAAGTGAAAAACATTTTCAAACTCAGGCATTTTGGTTCTACAACATGCACGCTTAAATGCTTTAGCAAAATATGTATTAAGAAATGTGTATTGAAATTTCATGAGTTTACTTGGGATTTTTGAGCTGGTATGGGAATACTATTAAGTACAAAGAAGTTTCCACTAGATAATGTTTGACATATATAGTGGACAAGAGACTCATCCAGTGATTGAAAAATATAACAGTAACTATAACAAAAGAAAGGAGACCCTGAAGACTTAATAGTTTAGTGTATGGTTATCGGAGAGATTAGCAAATGACTACATCAGAGTACGAAGGAGGCATATAACCCAATCATAAAGTAACATATAATAATTACTAGAAAAAAAATGGGACATTTATGTCAAGACCTGAATGATGAATGAAGATCATACAGGTGAAAAGTGGCAGAATTAAATTAGGGCAAAATTAAAAACAATTTTAACCTGAGTATAGCTATGTGAAATAAATTATAGGCGATAAGTGTATGATATATTGTGAAACTGAATACAGTCAATATGGATTGAAGGTTTGGCTGCAGTTACTAGGTTGAATGCAAGTTACTGAGAAAAGGGTTAGGGGAAAGAGAGATGTGTGTGTGGTGGGGGAGTAGAGAAAAGAGTATGAGATAAACTTCTAATAATCCAATGACATCCAACATAATTCACTTTGAAATTCAAAATAATCATCAAGCTAGTGAAAAAATACCTGAGTTAAAAAAAAAAAAAAAGTAGTGGGAAAAAAACTTTCATATTAAAACTGCTTAATGACCTTTATACTCATTCATGATCATATCTGGCTACATAATTTATAGAGTCAATAAAAAATTAAATTGTGGAGCCTTAGCAAGGGGCAATGAATTCATGCCAAGATGTGGCTGGTACCTGCATTGGTACTTAGCAAGAGGTTCCTATAGACCTGACAGCTGAACGCAACATAAGGCTTATAGTCCAGAGAGAATATAGCTGTAACCTTGTCCTATAGCAGAAACCATGTGGTGTGGGAAGTCCTGATTCTCCCTAATACTGAGCCCAGGACCCCACCAGGAGTGCAGAGCAATAGCAAAATGAAGGTTTTCCATTTCCAAATGATGTGATCCAATTACCACTGAAAGTTCAGGGCAGCAGCTATTGTGGGAAAGAGATTGCATGAGAGAGGTCAAGTAGGGTTAGGGTATGGTGAGATAGGGAGCCGGTGGCAAAGAACACATTGCAGGGAAGTGGACAGTTGGCAGGATATGATATGTTATAGGGACAAAAGTACTAGGCCCCTGGTGCATGATTCATTTTCTCATAAAACTTCACTTTAAAAATGCATCACTTAGGAATTCAAAAATAAAGTTAAGAATTTCAAGATGACTACTACAGAGCATTAAACTTCAGAAGTAGAGTCCTCTGGAACAAGAGACCCTGTTTAATTGCATGGTTTAACATTCAAGAACCAGGCACTATTCGAAGTTAATATCTTTTTATAGTTATTTTATATATTTCAATCATACTGAATCTTACTAGGTGTAATTTAATTATAAATTTCAAATGTCTTACCTTATTTAACATGGGAAATGTATATTGGTAGAATACATAACTTTTAGAGTATACTAATTCTGACTTCCAAATTTAACTCTGTATGTTTTATGGGAAAATATATATTCCAGACTCACAATTAAAAATCAACTATTTGGTATTATACTTTATGTCAATCTGTTTCTATCCATTCATAACTTACTTTCGGAATAACAGATTTTGAAATCTCATAGTTTGAAAGCTTCTACTTTATCCATGGATCATTTACATTAAAGCCTTGCTTAATTTGTATTTATTTATAGGTCCTATATTTTAGGACTGTTACAATTGCATGATTAGAGGTGCTAGAAATTGAGACAACTGAATCTGGAGACTGACAGAATATAAAATTTTTATTATTTGTTACTTTAAACTTTTCTGCCTAGTTGAATTTATTAATGATGAATTCAGATAATGAGTGTAAAGAATGATCTTTTTTAAGCTTGTAATTTATATTTTGAAAAGAAGTGCTAATTTTTATGACCAAACGTTCCATTTCCCAATATCTTCCTCATGAAAAAAGTAAATTAAAACCATTAGGTTGGTTGTATCCCCAATCTTATGTGAATGCTCTAAGTTTACAATAATTTAGCATATTAATTGCTTTAAGTCTTAGGTTTCTATGAAATGGTCACTTATGAAAGACATTTCTCAATTCCTTCTGTGAGACTTTTGAGAGTGGAACATGGTAAAGTATGGGAAGTTTGCTCATTTTGGTATTAATCCTATGTGACTGCTCATCAACTTTCAGATGTGCTTTGGAATATTAAGTTGACTTTTTATGGAAGGGAAAGGAATACTACTAAAGATGTAAATCTTTATATGAATTACATTCATAAGATCTATAGTCACGTATTATTCTTTGATTATACAAGAACATACAGGAATGGCCAAAATATGAAAATGAAATAATGATTTTAAAAATTGGAACTACTTCTTGAAAATCTTTATTTAAATAGAAAATTAACTATCATAGGCTCTTTAGACACTTCTGAGCTATTTTAATACCCTCTTATGCTCTTATAACTAGGGAAAAAATGAATGGAAATAGTTTCCAATATTTAATCCTTTATTATGCCATAAGTGACAGAATGGGAATTGGTATACTGGACAGCATTCAGAGAAGATTGCCTCAGGAGGTTGCTGAAAAGGAGAGATGAAGTTACCATTTGTTAAAGGAATGAACTACACATTTATAAGAACTGTAGTAATGATGCTGTTTTTCTAGGTATTGGGCAGTACTCTATTTTAAGATAACTATTTTTCAGCAAAAATATGAGTGATCAATCATTTTATGAAATCTGAGAAGTTTTAGAGATATTCAACAAAATTTAATATGGGGATACACACTTTTGATAGAGCACCAATAATATCATTTTATTTTATACTTATTTATTCATTCCTCTGTTGAGTATTTTTAAAAACTTAGTGAACATTTATTCTTCTTGATGAACATTTTAAAAACTTGGAATTTGGGGCACCTGGGTGGCTGAGTCATTAAGGATCTGCCTTCGGTTCGGGTCATGATCCCAGAGTCCTGGTATCTAGCCCAGCATCGGGCTCCCTGCTCCACTGGGAGTCTGCTTCTCTCTCTCCCTTTCCTGCTGCTTGTGTTCCCTCTCTCACTGTCTCTCTCTCTGTCAAATAAATAAAATATAATCTTAAAAAAAAAACACACACACCTGAAGTTCGTAGGGATTAGAATAACTTAAGAAAATCCATGAGGTTTATAATGAAATTATAAAATAGTATTGTTTTGAAAAATTTAAAGATTTTAAATAAAGGCCTAAAGCAAATTCATCACAAATCCAGAAATCAAGGAGCCACATATGTACGTGGATCACCATTTTATGTGTCTTATTTTAGGTTTTGTATTCAGTTTCCCATTGCACTCTGCTAATTAACATTCAGTTTCAATTAAATATTTGGGGTCCATAGAGACAACCCCACCTGCTTCTGAATGTGATGTAGGAAAAAAAAAATACTTTCTGCTTTTTTCTCATGACATTGTCAATTTGTATGACATAACTAATTATCCTCAACATAGTGGAAGGTTAAAAATAAATACATAAAATGTGTGCTTCGGCTGAAGTGTAATTTCTGTTATGTAGCTTCAGGAGGGTTTGTGGAATGTAATAAAATAAATGAGAATAAGAGGAAATTGAACAGATAATATTTGAATTCCAAATATACTTAGAGATTATATAGTCAGCATTGGTTCTTGTTCTCTCATAAAGGATCAGCAAGGTAGATCATAATCAAAATAAAGTACCAAATTCAAGGCAGTTCTGGATATAGATATTGGTGCACACCTACAACAACACAGCCTTATCAGCTTAGGAGACACACATTAATTACCTCACAATTTCTATGGGTCAAGAGTGCCAGCCTGACCTTACTAGATCCTTTGGTAAGGGTGTCAGCAAGCTGCAATCAAAGTGACAGCCAGGCTACATTTTCTACTGGAAGCCTGACTGGGGACTAACTCATCACTGAGCTCATTCAGGTTGTTGGAAGAATTCATTTCCTGTGACTCTAAGAATGAGTCCCAGCTCTTTGTGGCCAGTACAGACGGACTGCAACTACTAAAGGCAATCTTCAATTGCTTGCCACGTGGACTCCCTCAAGATGGCCACTTACCCTGACTGCATAAAACCTGCCAGGAGACTCTCCAGCCCTACTCTGCTAATATGGAGTCTTTTCTAATATAATTGGATCATAGTCATGTCATCCCATTACCTTCACCATATAGTGTAACCTAATCAAATTTCATCAAGAGAGTGCCATTTTATCATCTTTGCTATTATTCTTTTGTTTAGAAGCAAGTCAGAAATCTTGTTCAGACACATGGGGTTAGGAAAACACAGCCATGTGAACATCAGGAGGCCAGGAACCATTGGGATCACCTTGGCATCTGTCTACTGTACACACAGAAAAAATATTTTGGAAACTAAAAATGAGCAAATCATAAAAGAAGTCAAAGCTAAAACACACATTATATACAACATAATGATACAAATAAAATATGACTTTTATCAGAAATAATTGACATAAAGTCTATTATACTAATAAAATCTATCCCACTGTTCTTTGAAAAATGTATATTGAAAGTCAAAAGTGAAAGCTGAGAAAAGGGGACATTATAATACTTGAGCAAAAGAGATAGTATTTTAGAATAAGGTAGTTGCAGTAAAGATGGAGATAAGTGGATAAATTTGGTACAGAAGAATAATGGTAATATAAATATTAACAATAATAACAATAGTTAACATTTATTTAAGTATTACTAAATGCCACCTTATATTCTAAAGACCTTTATAATCATCCTAAACTTATAAAAATACACATTATTTCCATTATGAGACAAGGACATTGATTTGAAAAGATGGATAGAAAGGTTTTAGTTAAGTGTTGGTTTTTGCTCTTAGATACATGTGTGAGGGTGGAATTTGAGGGATTATAATTAGGGATGGACACTACCTTTCTAGTTTGAACAACCAAATAAATGATGGGACCATTTAGGAAATTGTTATTATGGTGTCATTCCAAATTTGTTAAAAACAGATATGTTTGATATCTAATCAAACATACTTTTATTTTTAAATAACCCTCTTCGGACGGCTGGGTGGCTCAGTTGGTTAAGAGGCTGCTTTTGGCCCAGGTCATGATCTCAGCATCCTGGGATCGAGTTCCACATTGGGCTCCTTGCTTGGCGGGAAGCCTGCTTCTCCCTCTGCCTCTGCCTGCCACTCTGCTTGTGCTCTCTCTCTCTCTCTCTCTGACCAAATAAATAAATAAATAAATAAAATAACCCTCTTTATCTTACTTACCTCTAGCTATTCTTCTATGAAATTTATTTCGTGTTCTTTATGAACTATTCAAATCTAAATTATCTTTTACATTAAAGTTCCATCTTGTCCACAAAAAGAAATAAAGGTACTTTAAAAAAATTATTTATTCATTCAACAGAGAGAGAGCAGGGGCAGGGAGAAGGGCAGAAGGAAAGGGAGAGGCAGGCTCACCATTGAGCGGGGAGCCACATGCCCAGGGCTCAATCCCAGGACCAAGGGTAGATCCCAGAACACTGGGATCATGACCTGAGATGAAGGCAGATGCTTAACTGACTGAGCCACCCAAGCACCCTGGGGGGGGTGGGGGAAGGTACTTTAACTCTCAGTAACTGAGATTAACGAAAACATGTATTCTTTAAATTTTATGCACAGTTTTATATTTATTATATGATGAATTGTTTTATAATTTGACTCTATATTACTTATGTTTGTCAACTAGATAGAGAGTAGCCCTTCTGAGGGCAAAGGACATGACATAAGTTTATTTTAGTTTTATTAATGCTAAACATAAGTTATCTTTTAGTAAATATTCACTGCTATATTTTCAAATTTTAATGCCTGTGTACTTTACCTTCTGCATAATAGAAAAACTAGCTATTTTTAATTTCTTTTTCATAGAAAGATGAATGGAGCAGAACCCTTACTGTATGGAAGATATTACTGTTTCCAGAGTTCCCATCTCACTGAAAATGCAAGGTGCCAAGAAAAAATAGGAAATATAAGGAGATCTCACAGAGTACAGTTTGAAATAATAGTGTCTCACCTTTTCCCTGGGTAGGCCCAAGTAGAGTGCTGTGGAAATATATATATGATGAGATAATATTTTCTAAGACAGCCACAGTAATTCCTCCTATGCTCTTGTGCTTTTTTCCAATATGAATTTGGCACTTCTCATTTCAAGAGGTAGAGATAATTTCTTAATTCCTTGAATTGGAGCTAGCCTTGTAACTGTATTTTGGCAGAATGATACAATCTTATTTCTGATTCTAGGGCCTAAGCCTTACAGACTTTACTCATCTCCACTCTTTTGGAGCCCTGACCCACCAGGTTGTGAAGAAACACACTGTCCTGCTGGTAGATGCGAGGTCAAGTGGAAGAACTCAGGTTCGTGGGCCCACAGCTCCTACTAAAGGACAGGGGAACTATTTCTCAGGCTTAAAGAGAGGAAGGGATCCTAAATAATAGAATTCACAATTTTGTCATGTAATAGAGATAAGGACATAATTATTTAATGTGTTTTCTTATGTTAATACTTTATTTGGATTCACATGTTGATCACGATTCTTACAAGTCTTGCATGCATTTGTTAGAGATTAAATACTTTACAATTATTAATTAAGCCTCATAGTATTTCCATCAAGGAAAAAAAATCTAGCAACACTTAGAGAAGAATAAATAAAGCAGAATGGTTTAATGAAAATTATTAAAGGCAATTTCCATGCAGTGCTATAATTTGGCTATCTGATGAGTATATTTTTCAAAAGACTGTATGGCATTACTAGCAAATAATAGGCTTTTTGAAATGGTTTAATATAGAGGAATAACAAGATGGCGGATAAGTAGCAGGCTGAGACTACTTCAGCTAGCAGGAGATCAGCTAAATAGCTTATCTAAAGATTGCAAACACCTGCAAATCCATCCGCAGATCGAAGAGAAGAACAGCAATTCTGGAAACAGAAAAACAACCACTTTCTGAAAGGTAGGACTGGCGGAGACATGAATCCAAAGTGACGGGAAGATAGACCCCGGGGAGGGGGAGGGGCCGGCTCCCAGCAAGCGGCGGAGCAACAGAGCACAAAATCAGGACTTTTAAAAGTCTGTTCCACTGAGGGACATCGCTCCAGAGGCTAAACCGGGGCGAAGCCCACGAGGGGTCAGCGTGGCCTCAGGTCCCGCAGGGTCACAGAAGGATGGGGGTGTCTGAGTGTCGCAGAGCTTGCGGGTATTGGAACGGGAAAGCCGGCTACAGTGACAGAGCCGACAGTGAGCTCGCAGCTCACTTGAACCAGCCACAGGCTCGGTGAGCTCGGAGCACGGCCGGAGGTCAGGCAGACAGGAATAACTGGGCACTGATCTCTGAGGGCGCACTAAGGAGTGGGGCCCCGGGCTCTCGGCTCCTCCGGATGGAGACAAAGAGGCCGCCATTTGTATTCCCGTCCTCCAGAACTCTAGGGAAAGCGCTCAGGGAACAAAAGCTCCCGAAAGCAAACCTGAGCGGATTACTAAACCCAGCCCCTGGTAAGGGCCTTGGAATTCCGCCTGGGGCAAAGACACTTGAGAATCACTACACCAGGCCCCTCCCCCAGAAGATCAACAAGAAATACAGCGAAGACCAAGTTCATCTACCAAGGATTGAGGTTTCAATAACAAGGAGAGCAGCAGAATTCCAGAGGAGGAGAAAGCAAAGCACGGAACTCATGGTTTTCTCCCTGTGATTTTTTTTAGTCTTGCAGTTAATTTAATTTTTTTCTTTTTCATTTTTTTTCTCGCCTTCTAGTAAATTTTTTTTTAACTTTAACCTTTTCTTTTTTAACGTTTTTTAACTAGTTTATCTAATATATATATTTTTTCTTTATGTTTTTCTCTATATGTTTACTTTTTTAAAATTCTTTTCTTTTTTTTTTCTTTCTTCCTTTTTGAACCTCTTTTTAATCCCCTTTCTCCCCCCTCAAGATTTAAGATCTCTTCTGACTTGGTTTAAGTATATTTTCCTGGGGTTCTTGCCACCCTTTTAGTATTTTACTTGCTCCTTCATATACTCTTATCTGGACAAAATGACAAGACGGAAAAATTCACCACAAAAAAAAGAACAAGAGGCAGTACCGAAGGCTAGGGACCTAATCAATACAGACATTGGTAATATGTCTGATCTAGAGTTCAGAATGACAATTCCCAAGGTTCTAGCCGGGCTCGAAAAAGGCATGGAAGATATTCGAGAAACCCTCTCGGGAGATATAAAAGCCCTTTCTGGAGAAATAAAAGAACTAAAATCTAACCAAGTTGAAATCAAAAAAGCTATTAATGAGGTGCAATCAAAAATGGAGGCTCTCACTGCTAGGATAAATGAGGCAGAAGAAAGAATTAGAGATATAGAAGAACAAATGACAGAGAACAAAGAAACTGAACAAAAGAGGGACAAACAGCTACTGGACCATGAGGGGAGAATTCAAGAGATAAGTGACACCATAAGATGAAACAACATTAGAATAATTGGGATTCCAGAAGAAGAATAAAGAGAGAGGATAGCAGAAGGTATACTGGAGAGAATTATTGTGCAGAATTTCCCCAATATGGCAAAGGGAACGAGCATCAAAATTCAGGAGGTTCAGAGAATGCCCCACAAAATCAATAAGAATAGGCCCACACCCTGACACCTAATAGTAAAATTTACAAGTCTCAGTGACAAAGAGAAAATCCTGAAAGCAGCCCAGGAAAAGAAGTCTGTAACATACAATGGTAAAAATATTAGATTGGCAGCTGACTTATCCACAGAGACCTGGCAGGCCAGAAAGAGCTGGCATGATATTTTCAGAGCACTAAATAAGAAAAACATGCAGCCAAGAATACTATATCCAGCTAGACTATCATTGAAAATAGAAGGAGAGATTAAAAGCTTCCAGGACAAACAAAAACTGAAAGAATTTGCAAACACCAAACCAGCTCTACAGGAATATTGAAGGGGTCCTCTAAGCAAAGAGAGAGCCTATAGTGGTAGATCAGAAAGGAACAGAGACCATATACAGTAACAGTCACCTTACAGGCAATACAATGGCACTAAATTCATATCTCTCAATAGTTACTCTGAATGTTAATGGGGTAAATGCCCCTGTCAAAAGACACAGGGTATCAGAATGGATAAAAAAACAAAACCCATTTATATGTTGCCTCCAAGAAACTCATTTTAAGCCCGAAGTCACCTCCAGATTTAAAGTGAGGGGGTGGAAAAGAATTTACCATGCTAAAGGACATCAGAATAAAGCAGGAGTGGCAATCCTTATATCAGATCAATTAGATTTTAAGGCAAGGACTATAATAAGAGATGAGGAAGGACACTATATCATACTCAAAGGGTCTGTCCAACAAGAAGATCTAACAATTTTAAATATATATGCCCCCAACGTGGGTGCAGCCAACTATATAAACCAATTAATAACAAAATCAAAGAAACACATCAACAATAATACAATAATAGTAGGGGACTTTAACACTCCCCTCACTGAAATGGACAGGTCATCCAAGCAAAAGATCAGAAAGGAAATAAAGGCCTTAAACGATACACTCGACCAGATGGACATCACAGATATATTCAGAATATTTCATCCCAAAGCAACAGAATACACATTCTTCTCTAGTGCACATGGAACATTCTCCAGAATAGATCACATCCTCGGTCCTAAATCAGGACTCAACCAGTATCAAAAGACTGGGATCATTCCCTGCATATTTTCAGACCACAATGCTCTAAAGCTAGAACTCAACCACAAAAGGAAGTTTGGAAAGAACCCAAATACATGGAGACTAAACAGTATCCTTCTAAAGAATGAATGGGTCAACCGGGAAATTAAAGAAGAATTGAAAAAAATCATGGAAACAAATGATAATGAAAATACAACGGTTCAAAATCTGTGGGACACAACAAAGGCAGTCCTGAGAGGAAAATATATAGCGGTACAAGCCTTTCTCAAGAAACAAGAAAGGTCTCAGGTACACAACCTAACCCTACACCTAAAGGAGCTGGAGAAAGAACAAGAAAGAAACCCTAAGCCCAGCAGCAGAAGAGAAATCATAAAGATCAGAGCACAAAACAATGAAATAGAAACCAAAAAAACAATAGAACAAATCAACAAAACTAGGAGCTGGTTCTTTGAAAGAATTAATAAAATTGATAAACCCCTTGCCAGACTTATCAAAAAGAAAAGAGAAAGGACCCAAATAAATAAAATCATGAAGGAAAGAGTAGAGATCACAACTAACACCAAAGACATACAAACTATTATAAGAACATACTATGAGCAACTCTACGCCAATAAATTTGACAATCTGGAAGAAATGGATGCATTCCTAGAAACATATAAACTACCACAACTGAACCAGGAAGAAATAGAAAGCCTGAACAGACCCATAACCAGTAAGGAGATTGAAACAGTCATTAAAAATCTCCAAACAAACAAAAGCCCAGGGCTAGACAGCTTCCCGGGGGAATTCTACCAAACTTTTAAAGAAGAACTAATTCCTATTCTCCTGAAACTGTTCAAAAAAATAGAAATGGAAGGAAAAATTCCAAATTCATTTTATGAGGCCAGCATCACCTTGATCCCAAAACCAGACAAGGATCCCACCAAAAAAGAGAGCTATAGACCAATATCCTTGATGAACACAGATGCGAAAATACTCACCAAAATACTAGCCAATAGGATTCAACAGTACATTAAAAGGATTATTCACCATGTCCAAGTGAGGTTTATTCCAGGGCTGCAAGATTGGTTCAACATCCGCAAATCAGTCAATGTGATACAACACATCAATAAAAGAAAGAACAAGAACCATATGATACTCTCAATAGATGCTGAAAAAGCATGTGACAAAGTAAAGCATCCCTTCCTGATCAAAACTCTTCAAAGTGTAGGGATAGAGGGCACATACCTCAATATCATCAAAGCCATCTATGAAAAACCCACCGCAAATATCATTCTCAATGGAGAAAAACTGAAAGCTTTTCCGCTAAGGTCAAGAACACGGCAGGGATGTCCATTATCACCACTGCTATTCAACATAGTACTAGAGGTCCTAGCCTCAGCAATCAGACAACAAAAGGAAATTAAAGGCATCCAAATCGGCAAAGAAGAAGTCAAATTATCACTCTTCACAGATGATATGATACTATATGTGGAAAACCCAAAAGACTCCACTCCAAAACTGCTAGAACTTATACAGGAATTCAGTAATGTGTCAGGATATAAAATCAATGCACAGAAATCAGTTGCATTTCACTACACCAACAACAAGACAGAAGAAAGAGAAATTAAGGAGTCAATCCCATTTACAATTGCACCCCAAACCACAAGATACCTAGGAATAAACCTAACCAAAGAGGCACAGAATCTATACTCAGAAAACTATAAAGTACTCATGACAAAAATTGAGGAAGACACAAAAAAATGGAAAAATGTTCCAATCTCCTGGATTGGAAGAATAAATATTGTGAAAATGTCTATGCTACCTAAAGCAATCTACACATTTAATGCAATTCCTATCAAAGTACCATCAATCTTTTTCAAAGAAATGGAACAAATAATGCTAAAATTTATATGGAACCAGAAAAGACCTCGAATAGCCAAAGGGATATTGAAAAAGAAAGCCAACGTTGGTGGCATCACAATTCCGGACTTCAAGCTCTATTACAAAGCTGTCATCATCAAGACAGCATGGTACTGGCACAAAAGCAGACACATAGAACAATGGAACAGAATAGAGAGCCCAGAAATAGACCCTCAACTCTATGGTCAACTAATTTTTGACAAAGCAGGAAAGAATGTCCAATGGAAAAAAGACATCCTCTTCAATAAATGGTGCTGGGAAAATTGGACAGCCACATGCAGAAAAATGAAATTAAACCAATTCCCTACACCACACACATAAATAGACTCAAAATGGATGAAGGACCTCAATGTGCGAAAGGAATCCATCAAAATCCTTGAGGAGAACACAGGCAGCAACCTCTTCGACCTCAGCCACAGCAACATCTTCCTAGGAACATTGCCAAAGGCAAGGGAAGCAAGGGCAAAAATGAACTGTTGGGATTTCATCAAGATCAAAAGCTTTTGCACAGCAAAGGAAACAGTTAACAAAATCAAAAGACAACTGACAGAATGGGAGAAGATATTTGCAAACGACATATCAGATAAAGGACTAGTGTCCAAAATGTATAAAGAACTTGGCAAACTCAACACCCTTAGAACAAATAATCCAATCAAGAAATGGGCAGAGGACATGAACAGACATTTCTGCAAAGAAGACATCTAGATGGCCAGCAGACACATGAAAAAGTGCTCCATATCACTTGGCATCAGGGAAATACAAATCAAAACCACAATGAGATATCACCTCACACCAGTCAGAATGGCGAAAATCAACAAGTCAGGAAATGACAGATGCTGGCGAGGATGCGGAGAAAGGGGAACCCTCCTCCACTGTTGGTAGGAATGCAAGCTGGTGCAACCACTCTGGAAAACAGCATGGAGGTTCCTCAAAATGTTGAAAATAGAACTGCCCTATGACCCAGCAATTGCACTACTGGGTATTTACCCTAAAGATACAAACGTAGTGATCCAAAGGGGCACGTGCACCGAATGTTTATAGCAGCAATGTCCCCAATAGCCAAACTATGGAAAGAACCTAGATGTCCATCAACAGATGAATGGATCAAGAAGAAGTGGTATATATACACAATGGAATACTATGCAGCCATCAAAAGAAATGAAATCTTGCCATTTGCGACAACATGGATGGAACTAGAGCGTATCATGCTTAGCGAAATAAGTCAAGCAGAGAAAGACAACTATCATATGATCTCCCTGATATGAGGAAGTGGTGATGCAACATGGAGGCTTAAGTGGGTAGAAGAAGAAGCAATGAAACGATGGAATTGGGAGGGAGACAAACCATAAGTGACTCTTAATCTCACAAAACAAACTGAGGGTTGCTGGGGGGAGGGGGATTGGGGGAATGGGTTAGGATTATGGACATTGGGGAGGGTGTGTGCTTTGGTGAGTGCTGTGAAGTGTGTAAACCTGGTGATTCACAGACCTGTACCCCTGGGATAAAAATATATGTTTATAAAAAATAAAAAATTAAAAAAAAATTAAAGAAATAAAAAAATGGTTTAATATATATATTTTTAAATATGAGTATTTTCAGGGTGCCAGGCTGGCTCTTTGGGTTAAGCCTCTATCTTTGGCTCAGGTCATGATCTCAGGGTCCTGATATTGAACTCCACATGGGGCTCTCTGCTCAGCAGGGAACATCCTTCCCAGTCTCTCTTCCTGACTCTGTGGCTATTTGTGATTTCTCTCTCTGTCAAATAAGTAAATAAAAAACCTTTTTAAAAATGAGTATTTTCATTATGATACATAATGATGTAAAATTTTAAAAGCAATATCAGTTTATAAAATCTTACCTTTCTCCTAATATTGTGCAGACATCAAAATTTAAATTAATTTATATATAAATATGGCTTATTTTGACACAAAAATGATAGATATCCATTGTAGAGAATTTGAAAAATATAAAAGTTTCAAAAAAAGGAAACAAATTCATAATTCTGCCAGCCAAAAATAATCAGTGGTAACAATGAACAGTTCTATGTTTAGAACAATGTATAGACATATGTTTAGTGTGTTGGTATATAATTGCTTCCACACTATTTTTATTTATTTCCACTTCATACATTATAAACATTCCCGAGGAACTAAATATTTTTAAAAGACATTACTGGCTGCATAGTGTTCCTTTGATGAACCATAACTTATTTATAATTATTTGCTTAGGTTATATTTAAGTTGTCCCTCATTTTCACTATAATAATAAAACTGTCTTCAATTTCATTATACACAAACTTTTTTTATATCTCAGAGTATTTCTTAAGAATGACTTCACATCACAACAACCATTAATAATTATTGTAACTACCATTGTGCTGGAAGAGTGGACACTTTTATGTGTATCTTTCTATTTAATTATCTCGAAAATCCTGTGAGGAAGCTTCTATTGTCTTCATTTTTGCTGATGAATAAATCCAGTCATGAAGCTGAGCAGCTTGATATTAGTCAAATGAACAACAGTAGAAACAATAAACCTGCTCTGTCTAATGACTGAGAAAGATTTTAAGAGCCAGACTGCCTAGGCCTAAAGCCCACCTACTCCTTTTACTGCAGCTGTGGCATTGGGAAAACAACTTAATCTCTCTGTGCCTCACTTTTTCCATTAGTCAGATGAAGATGGTCAAAGTGTTTCAGTGTTGTGAGAATTAAACAAGTGATTGAGCAGAACATTGAGAATAGTGTCTGCTTAATAAAAACCACTTAAGAATTGTTAGCAAGTATGAAGTTGGAGCTTTTTGAGGCAAGTCTAAAAAATTATATTCCCTATAACACAAGTGGCTGACAATCTAAACAATATGACCAACTCTACTCTGTCCTTTAAATCAACAATTAAGACTTTTTAAAATGCATTTTACATTTATAAAAAGCTTATATATATCCAATTGGAATTTGTAGGGTATTAGAGAATTAACTGTTTTCAAATATTAAGGTATTCAGAGCACAGAGGATCAGGATGGTTCTGGGAAGATGATTGAGTTCACAAAATATATACTACTTTGTATTGGTATAAATGTAAGGCTGTATCTTTTTTGCAGTCATGGGACAGGGTACCAGAGTCAAAACTAAATATATTTTAACAAAGTTCTCAAAGCAATATGAAATAAAAGTGGAGTATCAGGTTACGTGAAAAGCTAAACTCAGTTTTGGACTTGCTGAACTACAAATGCATGCTTTTCTTCTAAGTAGGAAATTTCTATAGACCTACATGTACAGTTCTCCTCATAAGGGTAAGGATTTGACACATAAATTTGTAATTTGTTAACATAAACTGATAGGATTATCCATATTTCTCTTTTTTTTTCCTCTTTTAATTTCTGAAATAGATATGAATACATACAATTCAGTTCTACTCAGGAATGTCATATCTAGGCTGGCCCAGAAAACTGTCAGCTAAAATTACAGTGAAGAATGAGTAAAGAAAAAAAGTAAATATGGCAAGGAGGCAGGGAAAGCAAAGGCAAGATATCTAATTAATTACAGAACAGAGCACATAACTACTTGTTATATGATGCAGGAGCCCTCCCATGAGGACATTTGGAAAAATTGCTTGTGCACTATTCCATTAGGGAAAATGCATAAAAGAAAAAAATATAAATATCTGTTCATTTCTTCCCATATTTTGTCTCTTATGAGTCAACACTTGCCCTATAGGAATTTAAGTCCTTCATATCTCAAGATTATATAAAATTGTCCTTCATGAGGTCTCTGCTGAAAACAGATCCCCAATAGCTGAGTCAATCATTAATCATGTGAGCCACGGAGTTCAGCGGAATCAGTGCCATTGACACTCCCTTCCTGTGTTCCTGCAGTCTTTGGCCTTGAAGACAAGCTCACTTGAGTCCCCCATGGTAATTGAGTTAATGCAGTAACATGGTGACAGAAACCTCCTGGGAAAGGCCAGGAGATGATTGCATGACTTGTAAGGTGGGGCATTGTGAGGTACCTATTAAACTACAGTGAATATCAGAAACGTTTACTAGAGAAGGACCAGCTTCTCAAGTATATGGAACATTAGGATAATATGACCTATTTTATGAAGGCAATCAAGGAGTAAGTATGTGAGTGTGAACTTCATTTTTCAAATACTCACTAAACAATATAGGGATTAATTTTTTAAGTAGTTTAAAATACCACAAATGCTGATTCATAAACAAAAACACTGAATACCACCAATAACTGAAGAGCACAGGTACAAAAACAGAAATAAATTATCACAAATATTCAAAATATATAATGTGTTTATACTGAGTCTGGCATCCTTTGATGGAATGAGTAGGTTATCTCATGAAAAAACTCTTGGAACTGTTTCATTGGATTTTTAAGTAGCCAAAGTGTACAAAATGTCAATGAAAAAATTACTCTGACTGAAAAGAATGACCTGTTTCAAAATCAGTTCCAGAGGAAAACATTTGTTACTCAATGCCTAGGTGTCCTAAAGCATTTAGGGGCTTGGACCATAAAAATGTGAATTACTGGGGTGCCTGGGTGGCATAGTCAGTTAAGTGTCCTGCTTTGGTTTAGGCTCAGGTCATGATCTCAGAGTCATGGGATCAAGCCCCGCCTTGTGCTCCATCTCAGCGCAGAGATTCTCTTTCCCTCTCCATCCCCCCTCTGCCCCACTGAATGCCTGTGTGCATGAACTCTTTCTTTCAAATAAATAAATAAATAAATAACATTTAAAAAAAATTGAATCATTGTAAACTTTTCTAAGAGAATATTACTGGAATTAGGGCTCTGCATTTTTAATAGTCCCTAGTAGGCAAATGCTGTGCTCTCAGTCTACCCAGTCTTTCCTACCTGATGTACAATATACAATCACCTACATTATGAGACAAATCTATTTCAGGCAATGGAAACTAAATGTTCTAGATACCTTTCCCAGTCAACCTTCTTAGTAGAGTGCAAACAATAACAGTCTTAGCCTATCCTAAACATTCCCAGAGTTGTAAGTGGAAACTAATTGCCAGAAAAAACATGAGCTGCATGGATTCCATTTGATTCTAGAGGTAGTTGCAAACTATGGTGAACTGCCTCTGCTATTTCCAGAACCTGTTGTGAAGGATCCTTATGGACATTGTTTCTGGATACTCAGCCTGCACTGCTGACTCTCCTACAGTTCTGGATAGTCCATATACCTCTCAGTACATATTTAATGAATTAATGTACTGGTTAAATTGGCCAGAGTTGGTTATATTACTTACAAAAAGCATATTAACAAGTTAGCATAATTATCAAAATTGTCCTAAATTGAGAATGCTAGAGTTATTTCCAATTGATTCAAATGCCAGGTCTTAGAATAAATTTCTCTCTCTTGCTACTTATGTATAGATAGATAGATATTATATACATATGTATATATATATGTCATGTTCATATATTAATAAAAATTATTTCTCTATATATGTTATGAGTATATATTAGTAAGATATTTGAAAGACATCTGAAAGATACTTGAAAGATAAAATGTGTGTATATATTAAAAAGATATTTGAAATAAAATTATAAACCATTTAAAACAATGGACTAACTATACTCATTTTTATTGTATTGTGGTAAAACTGGTGTATGTTATATGTTTTAGATATACAACATTATAATTTGGTATCTGTATATACTACTATACTATACTATACCAAGTGATCACCATGAAAAATCCAGTTACCTTCCATCACCATGCTGTAGATCCCCTTCATCCATTCTGCCCATCTCTCATTATCCTTCCCTCTGGTAACCACCAGTTTGCTCTCTGTAATTATCAGTTTGCTTTCTTATTGTTTTTTTCATTTCTTCCTTTGAGTGAAACCATGTACTGTATCTTTCCTTATCTGACTTATTTCACTTAGAATAATCGCTCAAGGTCCATCCATATCTTCACTGACGTAAGTAATGCTGCAGTGAAGATAGGAATGTACATATCTTTTCACATTGATAATTTTTATATTCTTCATATAAATACCCAGAAGTCAAAGAGCTGGATCATAGGGTAGATATATACTTAAAATTTGAGAAATCCCCATACTTTTTTCCATAGTGATTACACCAACAGTGATTAAGCATTCTCTTTTCTCCATATTCTCTCCAATACTTGTTATTTCTTGTCTTTTAGATAATAGCCATTCTAATATGTACAAGATAATACGTCATTATGGTTTTGATTAGCATTTCTCTGATGATTAATAAAGTTGAACATCTTTTCAGGTTCTTGTTGGTCATCTGAATGGCTTCTTTGGAAAAATACCTATTCAGATCTTCTGCTCATTTTTTATTTTTTAAATTTTTTGGTGTCAAGTTCATGAGTTCTTTGTATATTTCGGATATCAACCCCTTATCTGAAATACGATTTGCAAATACTTTTCCCATTCAGTAGGTGATTTATGTTTTAATGATGATGCTCTTTGTTATGCAGAAGATTTTTATTTGATGTGATCCCAGTGCCTTTTCATTAATTATTTTTTGGGTGTTTTGATTTCTTCTTTGTCCTTTTCTTGACTTTCACTCTTCCCTTATGATTCAATGACTTTATTTATGTATCCCTTAATCTGTTGTGACTGGGTCATGACCACTGTAAGCATTCTGATGAATGGGGATGGCAGCCAGCCATTGTAGTTGGCTGCAATGACTGGCATGACTACTTCATGTACACTAGTGAGGAGGGCTGACTCCCAGCAGTGCTGACAAGGGGCCCAGCTGAAGCAGTTATGACAAGCTGATAGGCTGGACTACTCCCCTCCCAGGACCTGAGTCGCTTTGGAGGAGCAGAGGTTGGGCTGGGCTGCCTGTCCACTATGGCAGGACAGGAGCCACCTTGGAAGGACACGTGCCAGAGCAGCAGCTCTACAGGGAATGGCCAGTGAGGGTGAGCAGTGCTAGCAAGGTTGTAGTTGTAGCCTTGGTAAATCCACAGAAGATGAACTAAGGATCCTTGTGTTCCACTATCTTCCCCTGTGTCTTCTTTTCCCTTCTTTGTCTCTTATTACAGTCTTTATTTTAAAGTCTATTTTGTATGATATGTATAAAACTATACCAGCTTTCTCTTTATTTCCATTTGCATGGAAGATCTTTCTCCATTTCTTCATTTTCAGGCTGTGTCTCTTTACTTCTGAAGTGAGTCTCTTGCAGGCAGGGGGAGGGTTAAGCAGAGCTCTCACTCAACACAGCCAAGACAAAGGGTTCTGGTACAGGTTAGGGCTGGACCCTTATGAAAGCATGCCTTTCGGTGCTAACAGTTTAGAAAGAGTTCCAAAATGGAACCCGCCAGTGCTAGCATTTGTAAGTAAGAACAAGATTGCAGAAATGGCACATGCCACTGTCTCCATTCCCGAAGAGCTACTGCCTCTCTGTCAGATGCTCTAATATTAGTAAGAGGGTGTTCTTATTTTATGGACCATGTAATTTTCACACTAGTGCTGGGTCTGGACAAGTGAATCTTTGTGTGAGTTCTTTAAGAATGGACTCTCCTTGGGGTGCCTGGGTGGCTCAGTGGGTTAAGCCGCTGCCTTCGGCTCAGGTCATGATCTCAGGGTCCTGGGATCGAGTCCCGCATCGGGCTCTCTGCTCAGCAGGGAGCCTGCCTCCCTCTCTCTCTCTCTCTGCCTGCCTCTCTGCCTCCTTGTGATCTCTGCCTGTCAAACAAATAAATAAAATCTTTAAAAAAAAAAAAAAAGAATGGACTCTCCTTTATTCAGAGTTCTGTGGTTTTACTAGATATAGTCCCTATTGTTTTCAAAGTTATGTATTTTGGGGATTTGTCTCACATGTGTAGGATCCAGGGGTTAGGCAGCCTAATGTGGATCACAGACCCTTCAATACTCAAGGAAAATTTATGCATTTTTGATATCCTCTGATTTGTTGTTCACCGTCTTTTTAAAATTTTCTTCTTTTAAGTTTTATTTATTTAGGTGATCTCTACACCTAATCGCAAGCTCAAATTCACTGCTCTGAGATCAAGAGTTGGGTCTCCCTACCTACTGAGCCAGACAAATAACCCTCTCATGTCTGTTTTGACTCTGTCCTTTCATCTATTATTGTTTTCCTAGTATTCAAGTCTTTTTCAAAGGAATTTACTTCCATATGTAGTTTTAAATTTGTTGTGTTCATGGGAGAAGTTGAGTTCAGTTGAGTCTTCTTATGTCATCATCTTGAACCCCTTGAAGTTACTAAGCTCATATTTTAAAGATTTGGAGAAATTAACAAAATACCAAGAAATGGAATCAAATAAGAGGCAAAAATATCAGAGAAAAAGATCAAATATTCAAGGATAAATGAAAAACAGTGTGACCTTTCTCTCTAACATCAGAGATGAATGTAAAACTATTGAATGCAAGTTTGCTGAAATACAGGATTATCAGTAAGATAAAATTTCCAGAATAAGTCTCAAGGAAATATGAGCATTAATTTCATCATTCAACATATTTTTAAGTATTACTTGAATGTTGGTATTTACAAATAATTTAATATTTTTATATTGGATATAATTATATATTAAAATATGATTATTTCAACTCTAAAGAGAAACAGAACCAAATAAATTTCATTACACAATTATTTTCCCTACAATATACTTGAGCACAAAGTTTAAAATGATTATCTTAATAATTTTCTTATTTTGCTCTATCAAATTTTAAAATAAGAGAACATGTGAATGATGATCATGTATTGTAAAATATCATTGACAAGAAGTCTGTTGTTCATTTTAGTCTTCCAAGATCTAGATTCATAATAAAAATCTGTATTTATAAACAAAAAAGAAATTTGTATTCATATCAGAAAAAAAATTTTGCAAACTTTCATCCTAAAACAATATAAATCTGTTATTGAGCTTTAGAAAAAAGAAATATAATAAAGAGATATATGTTAATATACATTAATTTATAAATGATTGCATTCATTATTGATAAAAGAGGGTGTCGAGATGTGGTTGATATCTAATAATAAAGAACAGTCAGAAAGTGGTGGTACATACAAGAATTAATGGTGTCTCTAAGGAAAATTTCTTATATTTTTTACTTAATGGATTGATGGAGTAAAAAGCTAAAGTTGAATTTATACAAGTATGGCTTATTTGAATTACTACTATAAATAGTGCCCATTCCAAGTTGCTGTGTTAGGCCAGTCTATGAAATAGTCTTAAAAAGACAATTCTTCTATGTGCATCTTGTCATTATCAGCATATCAATCTCCCTTTTTTCCCCTTTCTCCTGATTTACAGATATGGTGCCATGGTCTCCTCTTATAAATTAATATCTTAAAATGAATTACCGTCAGTAGTGAGTTGGAGCTGTCCCATACATGCTCAGATGAGTGGATTGATAATTATTTTAGGAAATTTGCAAGTTGAAGGTAGTCATTGTCAAAAGTAATATATAAAGTTGTAATTAAATTGATTTTCTTAAAAACAAAATAAATATCCAAAAGTCAAGAATTCCCTATTATAACATTCTACTATTATTTACTTTTTTTTTTAAGTTTAAGATTTTATTTATTTAACAAAGAGAGACACAGCAAGAGAGGGAACACAAGCAGTGGGAGAGGGAGAAGCAGGTTCCCTGCCAAGCAGGGACCCCGGTCTGGGGCTCTATCCTGGGACCCTGGGATCATGACCTAAGCCAAAGGCAGATGCTAAATGACTGAGACTCCCAGGCACCCCTATTATCTATATTCTTGAGGATATATGCAATTATTTTTGTATTGGAACTGCTATATAATGATATGATATTTCACATTTCTTCCCAACTCTGCCTTCAGTGACTTTACATTAGTATCTTGAAATAAGCCATGGTGAGGATAGATATACTATAGATATACTTCAGAAATTGACATGTGTTACAAGTTGAAATTATGAGTAATTTTTTTCTCAGATAACTAATTGTTACACATTTACTGGCATGCCACTATCTATAGGTGGAATGACTTACCATTGTGAGGTTATGCCTACATTAGCATATTTTCATTTTAAAAGGAAATTTAGAAATAAATGCATAACATGAAGTAGAATTGTCTGCATTATAATCATTTAATTAAATATGAGCTTTTGGGGGAAATGTTCCTGTACCTCATAGATCACACTCCCTATTCAAACCTTTTTTCTACTAAAAATGTCTTATAATTCATGGATCTTCTCATTTTTTCTTTTTGTAATGTACTCAAGTCACAAGAAAAATCCATTAATTAATGACTATGTGTTTACATCTTTGAGTTGTGAAACATCTAACTGAGCTCCGTCTTAAAAAATGCAAGCATAAAGTGTGGTGTGGAGGATCACAGGGGAAGGGAGGGAACACTGAATGGGAAGAAATCAGAGAGGGAGACAAACCTAGAAAGACTCTGGACTCCAGAAAACAAACTGAGGGTTATAGAAGGGAGGGAGGTTAGTTAAGGGTTAGGGTAACCAGTTGATTAGTATTAAGGAGGGTAGGTATTGTGATGAATACTGGATGTTATACACAACTAATGAATCATTGAACACTACATCAAAAACTGATGATCTATATGTCGGTTAACTGAATATAATAATTAAAATACACAAATATACCATTAGAAATGTTTCTCTTAGAATATATTTGTTATTAATAAAATAAAAATATAAAGCAAACCACTTGAATATAGAAAACTTTGTTTACTGGGTTCCAAGTAAAATACATTTACTATTAGTGAGATAGTAAGATGGATTTACAACCTGGTGAACTAAACAAAGAGTTTGAGGGAGCTTACCAATGAGGTTTTTGTTTGTTTGTTTTTGTTTTTTTGGTGCAGCTTAATTCTCATTTATTAAAAATTTAAAGTAATTTTACCTCTAAGGATGATTCACAACTATTTTTGTAGGTAAAATCAAAGTATAAAGAACATTACAACAGTATATAAACAAATGTAATGTCTATATACATATGGTAAAGTAAGGGCTCAAGTGTATACTAGCAGAATTTTAAAGTCTTCATTATGGAGATCACATTTATGCTGATACAAATAAACTTAACTATCAAAGGAGATAAAAGAATTCCATACAGAGGAAAAAGCAGCATAGTTATGGGAATACACAAATGTACATATAAAATTCAGAAATTAAGACATAATGTTTGGTAGGATAGAGTGACAGGCAACAAAATAAACCAAGTCAATAAAATGTCAGCATTTGTATAAACTAATAAAATATAGATATTCAAAAACATTCAAAAGAATATCCCAGAGTTAATTCAATGAGTAAGTGCTGCTTTTTAACCAGTTAAATCACAGCAGCAGAGATCTTTTCATTCATACTTGTTTATTTAATGCATCTCTGGGAGGACATAAACAAATTATCATATGAGAAACAACAGTAATTATTTTTTTTTTATAAACATATATTTTTATCCCCAGGGGTACAGATCTGTGAATCGCCAGGTTTACACACTTCACAACACTCACCAAAGCACATACCCTCCCCAATGTCCATAACCCCACCCCCCTTCTCCCAAAGCCCCCTCCCCCCAGCAACCCTCAGTTTGTTTTGTGAGATTAAGAGTCACTTATGGTTTGTCTCCCTCCCAATTCCATCTTGTTTCATTGGTTCTTCTCCTACCCACTTAAGCCCCCATGTTGCATCACCACTTCCTCATATCAGGGAGATCATATGATAGTTGTCTTTCTCTGTTTGACTTATTTCCCTAAGCATGATATGCTCTAGTTCCATCCATGTTGTCGGAAATGGCAAGATTTCATTTCTTTTGATGGCTGCATAGTATTCCATTGTGTATATATACCACTTCTTCTTGATCCATTCATCTGTTGATGGACATCTAGGTTCTTTCCATAGTTTGGCTATTGTGGACATTGCTGCTATAAACATTCGGTGCACGTGCCCCTTTGGATCACTACGTTTGTATCTTTAGGGTAAATACCCAATAGTGCAATTGCTGGGTCATAGGGCAGTTCTATTTTCAACATTTTGAGGAACCTCCATGCTGTTTCCAGAGTGGTCGCACCAGCTTGCATTCCCACCAACAGTGTAGGAGGGTTCCCCTTTCTCCACATCCTTGCCAGCATCTGTCATTTCCTGACTTGTTGATTTTCGCCATTCTGACTGGTGTGAGGTGATATCTCATTGTGGTTTTGATTTGTATTTCCCTGATGCCGAGTGATATGGAGCACTTTTTCATGTGTCTGTTGGCCATCTGGAGGTCTTCTTTGCAGAAATAATTTAAAAAAAATTCCAGTTAACATACCGTATAATATTAGCTTCAAGTGTACATTATAGTGATTCAATACTTCCATATAGCACCTGGTACTCATCACAAGTATACTCCTTAATTCCCATCAGCTATTTCACCCATCCCCCTACCCACCTCCCCTTTGATAACCATCAGTTTATTATCTATTGTGAAGAGTGTGTTTCTGGGCTTTCTTCTCTCTCTTTTTTCCCCTATACTCATCTGTTTTGTTTCCTAAATGACACATATGGATAAGATCATATGGATTTGTCTTTCTCTGGCTGACTTTACCATTTTATATTGCAGCCTATTCCTGTTCTTACAGATGGCAATATTTCAATCTTTTTTGGCTGAGTAATATTGTATTTTACTTTATTTATGTTTATGTATGTGTGTGTGTGTGTGTGTGTGTGTGTGTGTATCCTTCTCTTATTTATCCATTCACCATTCAATGAAATGGATGAATTTCATCAGTAAATTGACACTTGGGCTGTTGACAATTTGGCAATTATTGATAATGCTGCTACAAACATCCAGGTGTATGTATCCCATTGAAATAGTATTTTTGTATTCTTTGGGTGAGCAATTAGTAGTGCAATTGCTGGATCATAGAGTAGTTCTATTTTTAACTTTTTGAGGAAACTCTATACTATTTTTCACTGTGGCTGCACCAGTTTGCATTCCCACCAATAGTGGGAGAGTTTTCCCCTTTCTCCACAGCTTCACCAACACCTGTCGTTTCTTGTGTTGTTGCTTTTGGCCATTCTGTTCTGACAGCCAGTGCAACCACCTGACAGCCAGTTTGATACGATATCTCATTATGCTTTTGATTTGTATTTCCCTCATGGTTAAAAACGTTGAGTATGTTTTCATGTGTCTGTTGGCCATTGGTATGTCTTCTTCAGAGAAATGTCTATTCATGTCTTCTGCCCAATTTTTAAAGATTTATTTATTTATTTGAGAGAGGGTGAGAGAGTGAGATGGAAGGAGAAAGAGAGAGAGCAAGGGGAGGACTAGTGGAGGAGGGAGTGTTAGGGGAAAAGAATCCCAAGCAAGCTCTGCACTAAATGTGGAGCCCTACATGGGGCTGAATTTCAGGACCACCAGATCATGACCTAAGTCAAAACCAGGAGTTGAACCCTTAATCAACTGTGCCACCCAGGCTCCCCTGTCAAGTTTTATTTTAATTATTCATTTTAAAGATCTTGCATTTTCTCAGTTCTTTATATATTTTGATACTAACCCTTTATCAGATATGTCATTTGCAAATATTTTCTCCCATTCTATAAGTTGCCCTTTAGTTGTTGCCATTGTTGTTTAATCATTTCCTTTACTGTGCAGAAGCTTTTATGTTGGTGAAGGTCCAAGAGTTTATTTTTGCTTTTGTTTCTCCTGCCTTAGTAGACACACTTAAAAAGAAATTGCTAAGGCCGAAGTTACTGCTTGTGTTCTCTAGAATTTAAGTGGTTTCCTGTCTCACATTTAGGTCTTTTATCCACTGTGAACTTCTTTTTGTGTTTGGTGTAAGAAAGTGGTCCAGTTCTATTCATTTGCTTGTTGCTGTCTAGTTTTCCCAATACCATTTGTTGAAGAGACTGGCTTTCCCTTTGGATATTCTTTCCTGCTTTATTGAAGATCAGTGGAACAGTATAGAAAGACAGAAAAGAACCCACCTAACATTATTGACTAAAATTTGATTTTCATTCATTAAATGAGTTTTAAGATAATTTTATATAGCTTTACAACAAAATGTTTCTCTTTGATTTCATCACCCCTTTAGGACATATTTTATTCAACATATTTTGATATATGTAAAGAATTTTTCACTTCTCTCAACTAATTATCATACATATTTTCCCATTTATTGTCATTAAGATTAGGGGATTATGTTGAATGATATAATTTATACATATGGTTCATTTATAACAATATGAAATTGATGAATTTTTATATTGCAATGTATCTCTTATTGTGGCAAAGTGTGGTAGAGGGCCTCTAAGATTAAAACTGGCTTGTGGAAATTCCAAAATGCAAACACAAAACAGGTTTTTTAGATCTAATGAGAACTTAATTCTTTCTTTACTCTTCATGCTATTTTGTAATTTTTCCTCCTCCTCCTCCTCCATTTATTTAATCACATCCTTTTCTTTAACTGGTCCTCTGTGATACACACACACACACACACACACACATATATGTATACAGATATATATATGTATATATATATATATATATATATATATATATATATATGATATGTGTTCTACAAATACTTCTCAAAAGGTTGTACATTTCAGAATGTATGTAATCCTGTCTTCTTGCATGTGAGGTGGAAATATTAACATGCTTCTAATGAATATAATAAGACAAAAGAGGTGGGATTATTTTTTTCCCCTCTGAAATTAGATTATATAAAGACTGTGGTTTCCTCCTTCCATGTTAGTCACTCTAGTTGCCTCTTAAATTGCTTCTACTTGAGGATGTCAAGTGCCTTGTGTTGAGACAACCATTTGTGTCTTTTCACTTGCCAGCTCCTGATATGTATCCTTTATAATAAAACTTGTCATTAATATAATGCTTTCCTGAGTTCGGCATTTTTCTTTCAAATTATTGAACTGAAGGGATGGAAACACCCCCAGTTGTTTATAAGAGTGGGTGGCTGGGGGATTCTTAAACCTGCAGCTGACATCTGAAGATGGAGTAGTCTTTTAGGGGACTATGTCCTTAACTTATACGGGTTCTACCTAATTCCCAGGTGGTTAACAACAGAACTGCTTTGAAGTATTGCAGCTTCAGTATATTAAGTTTAAGGCTAGAATATTGAAACATGGAAATACAAATTAGAAATATAAACTAAGTGCCATGTATTTAAGAAATAAGTTTCTGACTAAATGAGAAAATAAACTATTTAACTATTAGTATTAAGCTTTATTTGGAACATTATGTTTTCAGAAAATGAAAACAGTTATTTTTTTATTGTGTTATGTTAGTCACCATAAAATACATCATTAGTTTTTGAAGTGGTGTTCCAAGATTCACTGTTTATGTACAACCGGGTGTTTACTCCAAAGATACAGATGTAGTGAAAAGAAGGGCCATATGTACCCCAATGCTCATAGCAGCAATGGCCACAATGGCCAAACTGTGGAAAGAACCAAGATACCCTTCAACAGATGAATGGATAAAGAAGACGTGGTTTATATATACAATGGAATATTACTCAGCCATTAGAAAGTATGAATACCCAACTTTTGCATCAACATGGATGGGACTGGAGGAGATTATGCTGGATGAAATAAGAGTCTCATGCTCTACCGACTGAGCTAGCCGGGCTATGCTGGATGAAATAAATCAAGCAGAGAAAGTCAATTATGTTGTTTCACTTACTTGTGGAACATAAGGAATGACATGGAGGACATTAGGAGATGGAAAGGAAAAGTGAATTGAACAATGAAACACTATGAGAACAGTTTTTAAAAAATAGCTTGAGATTGTTCTTTTTCAGAACTTAAGATTCATCAAATATTTTTACCATCATAATTTATTTATTTGTTTGTTTGTTTGTTTTTGCATTGTCTGAGGTTGCAACTAGTAGGTTAACTTGGGTAAGAAGTACCAGATAGTTTTTCTCCTTTTCCTAAACCAGTTTGATTCTTTCTCAAACTAAGATTTTAATTTATTTGCTAAAAAAAATCCTAGGATGTGGGGCACCTGGGTGGCTCAGTGGGTTAAGCCTCTGTCTTTGGCTCAGGTCATGATCTCAGGGTCCTGGGGTCAAGCCCTGCATTGGGCTCTGCTGAGCAGAGAGCCTGTTTCCTCCTCTCTCTACCTGCTGCTCTGCCTACTTGTGATCCCTCTTTCTCTCTCTGTCAAATAAATAAATAAAATCTAAAAAAAAAAAAAAAAAAAAAAACCATCCTAGGATGTTTCTATTGTACCTCAGGGGCTAGAGGCAAAGAAGTATTCAATGAAGACTCAAATACGTTTAAGGTCACACCTCTGTTTTCTTCTCAAAGTGTCTGTATGGTTTCCTCAAAACTTCCCAAAGTTTCATCTGCTCATTGTTTATCCTCTTTCTTTCATATAATGTATGCAAATTATATTTATTCTTGAAAATAAAATGATAGGCATATATCAAGGGTTAGAGGGAAACTGGAGTCATTTCTGTAGCCTATGTCCTAGAGAAACACAAACAAAGCCAGGAGGACTTCATTATCTTTAAGGATATTTCTAAGTATAGACCCCTGGGTGGCTCAGTCAGTTAAGTGTCTGCCTTAGGCTTCTGTCATGATCCCAGGGTCCTGGGATGGAGTCTTATATCTAGCTCCCTGCTCAGTGAGGAGTCTGCTTCTCCTTCTCCCTCTGCCTGACCCTCCTCCTGCCTTCTGTGCTCTCATGCACTCTCTTGCTCTTTCAAATGAACAGCAGAAATCTTAAAAAAAAAAAAAAAGAGTATTTCTAAGTATTATATATAGTAGCCTACAAAATGTCTACCTTGAATCTCTTTCTGTACTTTTAAGCACTTAAAGATAGAAAATATTGCATATTTTAATATGTAAGATTGGGAAAAAATGAAAGTTAACCTAGACATATAGGAAAGTTATATATTTACAAATGTATGCTTAAACCAGAAAACATGGTAAAATATGTTAAGTATTGAGTATTTGAACATTTTGAAGAAAGGCAGATAGCATTTTCTTTCTCTATTCTTTTACTCTATATCATCTCAAAATTTTTGAAACAATAAACTAAACACTCAGCTTCTTTCTATTTTTTTTTCTAGATGATCTTTTTCTTTTCTTTTTCTCCCTCAGCATTAGTAAATGTCTGTATAATCCAATGTAAGGGAAATCAATAATTCAGTTTGCTCATTTTTAAAGTGAACTAAGTTTTGCAAACTAATCAAGGATGTAAATCATCAAGGGATAAATATTTAACAACTATTCATCACAGTAAGAATTCAAAGTACAAAGTATTAGCCTTACAATTTCCATATCACCATATTGATTCCTTATATACACTGTCTAGCTTGTTTTAAGGGTGCTATGAATAAAGTATTGAAAAATTCTTACAATATCAATATTCATTTATTTTATATTGATTAGTTGCCACTATTTAATTCTGAAACTAAATTAACATATGCAGGGTAATACTTTAAATTCAAACGTTCTAAATTATTTTTTAATATACAATAGGAATTGCTCTTGTAACAGGGGAAAAACTCATATTTTTCCAAAGACAATTAATGAAAGAGTTTATTTCTGATATCTCAATGAAGATTTAAAATATCAAATGTAACATAGTGATTCTACTGAATTTATTCTATTCAATTTTAATCTAGTTCAGAAATTCCATGCAAAAATATAGTAGGATCAAATAAACTTTTATTAGAAACTATTATTTTATTAAATTATTTTATTTTATTAAAAACTATTTTATTAAAAAATATTTTATCACCCTTAGAATGAAAAACACTTCCATAGACAACACATTTTAAAATTACAATTGGCTGTCCTATTTTCTACTGACATAAGAATTTCCTATGTATATGTTACATGTAAATAGAACCTGCCTCTCAATGTTCATGTCTTCCACTGCTCTCTTCCTCTGAGAGTAAAGATGAAGATTTTTGGGGCGCCTGGGTGGCTCAGTGGGTTAAAGCCTCTGCCTTTGGCTCAGGTCATGATTCCGGGGCCCTCGGATCGAGCCCCGCATCAGCCAGGGAGCCTGCTTCCTCCTCTCTCTCTGCCTGCCTCTCAGCCCACTTGTGATCTTTGTCTGTCAAATAAATAAAAATAAAATCTTTAAAACAAAACAAAAAAAAGTGAAGATTGTTAAAAGAGTATTTTTGGCTACGACTATTTTTTTTCTTTTTTAGAGTTTTTTGTTTACTCTCATTTTGCTTTGCATTAAAAAAAATATTTTAACTCTCTTTGATGACTCTATCATTCCATCACAATATAACTGATGCAACCTTAGCTGCTTTCTGACACTCCTGTAAGTAGATAGGTTGTTCTTTCCTGATCCTAGGTGAAACTCCCACTATATAACTCATAAAAATCAGGGAGAACTCTGGAACCAAGTTTATTATTGTATTTTGTGTCTAGAGCAGATTTCATTCTAATGAGTACTCAATTGCAAACTAGTTTTATAATTTTTCTCTAGGTATTCATATAAATTTAAATATAAGATGAAACTTTTTAGAATTTTTCATGAGATGAAAAACACAATTTCAAGTATACCAAATATTTACTTCTTTCAATGGATCCTGAATATGTGAACTCATTTAATTCTAAAAAGTGTGTAAGAAGCTGTAACTCCAGTCTTTAAATTTGATGTTAGGCTTCTGTTAATATGGCTAGAATATTTTTAGTGATACCCATTAAAAGAAAACCAAGTGATTTGCTTTTTTTTTTATTCCAGGGACCCTGCGCACAATTAAGCAACATTGAAAATTCCTTTTGATATAATATTTCTAATTAACCAGCCCCACATCTTTTGGAGTCTACTGCTTTGGGCACTGTAGTACAAGTATGTCATCCGTTGCCCCAGTTCCTCTTTTCCTACTAAAATCTGGGAGACAATTTTAATAACACTAACTCCCAACAGCATCATAAACCCTATCACCATAAACTTCTATATGTGTAAGAGCTAGTGTTCTCCTATGTTCCTCAAGACTGATGATCTCTGAGCTCTCTCCTCAAACATAGTTTGGGCACGGGTGACTATATGTCCAAATATTTGCTTCCTCTAGTTATTTTTTTCTTTAATTTTTTCACCTTAGTCTTTGAAGCTATGTTCCAGTTAACTAACCAAGTAAATAATGGAGCAATTAAAACCATAATCTAGTGTTTCACATAGTCCACTGAATCTAGTTTGTGGGAAAAGACAGTCATTTTTAAAAAATTTAATCCTGTGTATGATTATAATATTCTCCTTTTTTCCCTAACATCCTTAGAGTTTATTTACATAGTTAGTAATTTTCTAAAGTTTATATTTTTAGTTTCCTGTGTTTATACCCCTCCTACATATATCAGATTGTAATGAGTCCTAGAGGCTGTAAGGAATGGAACATGAGGAGAATCAGCTTTCTACTGCAAACAAGACTCCTTAGGTGAGTGTATTATGAATTATGAAAACAAGGACTGAACATCATCTTTCAAGGGAAGCATTGCTGCTGCTTCTTGTAAAATGATCTCAGTGGAAATGGAGGCTGGGGAATTAAAAGACTCTGAGGTACCCAAATTCTCTCATATAGTAAATTCTTGGAGCTGTATGCTTCCTAATCAATACAATAGATCAATTTCACATATGCAATCTGGTGAGATCATCCCTTAACATTTGCAATTCAGAAAGATCACAAAGATGGGTTCTTTATTAGCTATCAAGGTCCTCTGGAGGTCATAAAACTCCTTATATTCTACTTTCCAAGTTGAATATTTAGTTATTTGTGCTTAGGGCTAAGCTAACTAATGTGATTAAAGGCAAATATGCTATCTTTAATTACTGAACTCATTATGTATTCATATTGTTTTAATTGAATCATTTAGTAAATTCTAAAATTTACTTTCTTTTAAACAATTCTTCATGGCAATTGACTAAAGATTTATTTTGGTTTGGTTTGGTTTTTCATCTCCTTTTATCTCCAAATTTCTGAAAGTTGGGGGGATATCTGGAGTGGAATCTGCTTTCCTGATCATTGTAATTATGGCAGATTTTTGGTTCATCATTTTAATATGACTCTTTCCCTATATTTCAATATATGATATACTTCTGAGATGGCTTAGAAGGATAATTTTACATGCTATTCCATGTAAGGAATCAGCAGTTGTACTATATGGCGTCTATAGGATTTTGTATGGGAGACAAGATCTTGAGAAATATTTGTCCTTCCAGGATCTTATCATATCTAACTCTAAATGCATACACACCTTATGGCTTAATTACATTATTTTTGTAATGATCAACTAATTTTATAAAGGAAAATATATTAAAGTCATCTTTATTTCATCACTTTATTCAGAAATATTTTTGACTTGGAGTTTTGAAAATAATAGTAATGTATAAATTTAAATATAGTGATCAAATTCTACAATATTTTTATGTTTATGTATCTTTGAATAGAAATGCTGATTATTTGAATAGAAATGATTTCATATCTTTTTACTTAAAGTATCAGTACAGAGGAGAAATCAAGCATCATTAATGAAATATTTTTAGAAATGAAAAATAAAATTTATCCTAAAATATCTATTGCTTGACAAGTGACTCATATTCTTCTCACAGGTTCAATATAGTTTACTTACATTTTGACATTTCTATTTTATATAAGATAATTTAGTTATCCACCAATATGTACTCTCAACCTCATTCTAAACACTGCATTTTATTCTGGATATAACACAAGATATTTATTTAGAATTTGTAATTGAGTTCTTATCCATTCATCATCATTAAAGTAAAAATTTCTAGTTGGCAGACATTAAATACGCAGAATAAAACACCTTAGATTTTGAATGTGACTTGAAATTGAACCAAACATTGTTAATGTAAAACCATATTGTTAGCAATTTAAAATCAATGCACAATAATATACCAGAAAACTTATTATGCTTAGAGAGTGTATTTTTCAAAATAAGATTTGGTTAACATGTTGCAAAAGGAAAATTTTTCAGTGCTTACAAATGATTTAAGGAAGTACATTTTTTTTAACTTCAAGTTTATGACTTTTTGTTATTGGTAAATCAACAAGAGATAAGCAAATTACCAGTAGGATTGGCATGAAATTTAGATAAGCCAACCCATTCTTAAGCAGGAATTACAATATCATAACTGAAATATACCCAGTTCCTAATCTTATAATAAATAATGTGTTGAAACAGAAAAGCAAGCAAATAAGCAAAACTACAAGTAGACTTCTATATCATTCTGGCACAATGTTCCAAAAGGAGACTTGCATCCCTTTTGTTTTCACTGCTTCAGTGTAGTTTGATTTTAAACACATAGTATAGAAATAATGTAAGAATCTGAATATTATTATCATCATGGAAATTGAATGAAATTCAAATATTTAATGAATTCATTTGTTTTTCCAGGGATGACTAGAATAATTTTACCTTAATTACTATAAAATATAAGCTCAAATTGATTACATATTCATACTTTCCACTTAAAAAACATAGATGAATGCTATACTATTTTTAATAAGAATTCTTTTATTTTTAAAGATTTTATTTATTTATTTGACAGACAGAGATCACAAGTAGGCAGAGTCAGGCAGAGAGAGAAAGAGGGAAGCAGGCTCCCTGCTGAGCAGAGAGCCGGATGCGGGACTCGATCCCAGGACCCTGAGATCATTACCTGAGCCGAAGGCAGCGGCCCAAACCACTGAGCCACCCAGGCGCCCCTATTTTTAATAAGAATTCTTAAATAATGTTGGATAGGTGTAATTTCACTATGTTTACAAGCTTGGTATACACTTTTTTCCTGCCCATCAACTTGGAAAGCTCTCACTAATGCAATTTTCACTCTCCATTGTTAGGGAAGGTATACTAACAAGTTGTGAAGATTTTCTGATAGAATCTCTTTATGCTTGTTGGCACCTGTGTTTGTAAGGTATGGCATGATGGTCATGTTGAAGGGCACAAGCATAGTCACAGATGGTAAATGCCGTGATAACATTGACATCCTTTTGCACACATGGGTATATTTTCCTTTTTCTCTATTTGTACTCTATTAGCATCATTGAAAGCCATAATTGAATAGAATGAAATTTTATTAATTATTTGTTTTAAATCAATGTAGAAATACAATGTAAAAACACAAAATTACCTTAGAAGAAATATGGGGGGTTTTCAAGAAGATATTAATGATTAAACTAATTGTCATATATAGGTTTATCAGGATGTAACTCAATCATAAGTGGAGAAGGTCCTAAGTCAAAAATGCATGTAATGCCCCTAATCTATGAAACACCACAGCTTAGCCTAGCGTACCTTAAACATTCTCAGAATACATGGGAATACCTGGGTGGCTCAGTCAATTAAATGTCTGCTTTCAGCTCAGGTCATAATCCTCGGGTCCTGGAATCAAGTCCCAGATTGGGCTCCTTGCTCAGCAGGAAGCCTGCTTCTCCTTCTGCTTGTTGCTCCCCCTGCCTGTGCTCTCTCCTTGACAAATAAATAAACAAAATCTTTGATAAAATAAAATAAACATGCTCAGAACAATTGCATTAACTCACACTTGGGCAAAATTATCTAACACAAAATGTAGTTTATCATAAAGTGTTGAACATCTCATGTAATTTATTGAATATTGTTCTGAAAGTGAAAAATTAAATGATGTATGGGTAAAGAATTATTATAAGTGTATCAGTTGTTTACCTTAATGACTTTGTGGCTTACCGGGAGCTGTGTCTCTTTGCCACTGCCCGGCATCATGAGAATGTCCTACTATATATCACTAGTCTAGAAAAAGATCAAAATTCTTGATGACACTTGAATTTCCTTGTAAAATTTCATTGTCTTGGGTAATTTAAAGCCATTGTAGGCAAACCTTCATTTATGAAATTTCAATTAAAAATCCATGATTTATAAACAATAATTTTGTAAATAATGATTTTTTTTGTAAGTAATGATTTTAAACTTAAAACTTCATTTATTCATAGAAACTGGGTTAGGATAGTTAGAAGGTGCCAAGCCATCTCAAAAGTATATCACTTTTTAAATCTTTAATGAACATGACACATATTACACTTAAGACAATTTTCATTAAAATTTATCTTCACTTAATAATGAAAAGAAGGAGCACCCCAATATTCATAGCAGCAATGTCCATAATAGCCAAACTGTGGAAGGAGCCAAGATGTCCTTCAATGGATGAATGGATAAAGATGTGGTTCATATATATCATGGAATATTATTCAGCCATTATAAAGAATGAATATCTATCATTTACATTGACATGGGTGGAACTGGAGGGAATTATGCTAAGTGAAATAAGTCAATCAGAGAAAGACAATTGTCATATGGTTTCACTCGGGAACAGAGGACAAGGAACACAAGAACAGAGGACAAGAAGTGTAGGGGGAAAGCTGAATGGGAAGAAATCAGAGAGGGAAACAAACCATATGAGACTCTTGACTGGGAAAAAAATTGAGGGCTGAAGAAAAGGAGGTGGGGGGGTGGGGGTAACTGTGTGGTGGGCATTAAAGAAGCCGCATGTGTGATAATATGAGCATTGGGTGACATATATTCAACTAATGAATCATCTAACATTGTATCAAAAACTAATGATGTACTATACCTTGGCTAATTGATTAAAATTAAATTGATTAAAATTAAATAAAAATAACAAATAATAATAATTCATCTAACTTTGCCAAAGGATACCGATTATTTATCACATTGATTTTAATAATACATGTTAAAACCTAAAATACTTTGAGTTGAATCCCAGAATGCTACTGTATGCATCCTTGCTTAAGTTGCGTATCCTTGGGTTCTCTACTAGAGACTAATGAACTGATGTGTGAGAGACAGAGTTGGTCTATATCTACTGAATGGCATTTTAAAATCCTTAATCTCATATTTCTAGAGAATTCTTAGGTGCCTAGAATAAAACAGAACATGAGAAAAGAAAAAAGTTTTTTTTTTCGGGGGGGTTGGGTTTTTCTTGGTAAATGAAATAATGAAAAAAATTAATTATTTCTTTAGTCAGTTTTTTAATGGTTATCTTGGGTGTTTTACCACCCAAAATTATGAGGATGGCTTATTTTTAATCTTGTGTTTTAATATTTTTTTTCAACATAATATTTATTTATGTGCCATTTCCTACAAAGTTCCTCTCTTTCCCTTGCTTTGACTAGTAATAGTACCATTCCAGTCTTTCTGGTTAAAAACCTTACATATCCATTTATTAAAAACATATAAACCACATTTTAAAGTATGTTTTTTTCCTTAATATTAACTTATTTATTTCTAAAAATTACAAGTGACTTTCTTCCCAGTTTACACATTCTCTTTCTAGTACTTTAAATATACTTTAACATAGTATTTTTAAATGTAAATCTTTTTTTTTAAGATTTTTTATTTATTTATTTGACAGAGAGAGATGACAAGCAGGAAGAGAGGCAGGCAGAGAGAGGGGAGGAAGCAGACTCCCTGCTGAGCAGAGAGCCCGATGCGGGGCTCGATCCCAGGACCCTGGGATCATGACCTGAGCCAAAGGCAGCGGCTTAACTCACTGAGCCACCCAGGCGCCCCTAACATAGTATTTTTTAAAAATTTTCTGTGTTCAGAAGCATCCTATAGGTAAAAATAACAGTAATCACATTCTCTTTTTTTTTTTCATGGTTCTGTATTTGTAGGTATGCCTATATATACACATGCATATGCATACATGCATGCATGCACACATACTACATATTCTTCTCTAGAACATGGAAGTTATAAAGTTAAATATTAAACTCAGTAACTTAATAATTGCCATTGAAAAATAAAATTTGTGATTTTATATCTTCCATGAATTTCATGATGTTTCTTTAACGACAGCAGTGAATAGAGGAAGTTCATGTAACGTCAACTCTAATAAATTTCATCCCCCCAAAAAACCTTGATAATACACTCCCTTTCTCTATAATCACCACATACAAGTAATAACCAAATTAAGCTTCATTATATATGAATATATATGTCCTTTGAGAAATTTGTCAATTTCTATTTTGGCTGCTATCTTTGTTAATTATCCACTGGAATACTTAAGTCATCTTATACCCACCCTTGACCCACACCATAAAGCAATATGTTTTCTCAGAGTTATGATTGGATTTTCTGACTTTTAAGCATTTTTACATACTTTCTTATAACCTTCCTTATAAACCCTTACATACATTCTTATAATCCCTGCTTTTCAGGGGAGGAGGTAGAAGGTCTATGTGAAGCATATTCTATTTTTTCGTGTGAAGAAGGTAAAGAAGGAAATGAAAGAAGAAGAAAAAGGGGGGAAAGGAGAAGAAGGAGGAGAAAGAGAAAGAAAAGAAGGCCCTCTTCTCTTTTTTTGGTGGGGGGCAGAAGTAATTACAGAATGACCCTTCCTCAGGAGTGCTGCAGCCCCACACTTCTTTGACAAGCCACCCTCATCCAAGTGACTCTGCAAGGTACAACCTTCCCAACCACACAGTGATATTGATTAATATGGCTCCATTCCACCTCCACAGACATTCTACACTGACATTTTTTTTTTAATTTTTTATTTTTTATAAACATATATTTTTATCCCCAGGGGTACAGATCTGTGAATCACCAGGTTTACACACTTCACAGCACTCACCAAAGCACATACCCTCCCCAATGTCCATAATCCCACCCCCTTCTCCCAAACCCCCTCCCCCCAGCAACCCTCAGTTTGTTTTGTGAGATTAAGAGTCACTTATGGTTTGTCTCCCTCCCAATTCCATCTTGTTTCATTGGTTCTTCTCCTACCCACTTAAGCCCCCATGTTGCATCACCACTTCCTCATATCAGGGAGATCATATGATAGTTGTCTTTCTCTGCTTGACTTATTTCCCTAAGCATGATATGCTCTAGTTCCATCCATGTTGTCGCAAATGGCAAGATTTCATTTCTTTTGATGGCTGCATAGTATTCCATTGTGTATATATACCACTTCTTCTTGATCCATTCATCTGTTGATGGACATCTAGGTTCTTTCCATAGTTTGGCTATTGTGGACATTGCTGCTATAAACATTCGGGTGCACATGCCCCTTTGGATCACTACGTTTGTATCTTTAGGGTAAATACCCAGTAGTGCAATTGCTGGGTCATAGGGCAGTTCTATTTTCAACATTTTGAGGAACCTCCATGCTGTTTTCCAGAGTAGCTGCACCAGCTTGCATTCCCACCAACAGTGTAGGAGGGTTCCCCTTTCTCCGCATTCTCCCCAGCATCTGTCATTTCCTGACTTGTTGATTTTCGCCATTCTGACTGGTGTGAGGTGATATCTCATTGTGGTTTTGATTTGTATTTCCCTGATGCCGAGACATTTAATTTTTTAATGTATTTTCCTCAAGCATGGGAATAGCCTCCCCTCCAAACTTCTGTGTTATCATTTCATTACACAGATTGCCCCTCCCCCTTTCCTTGAAAGATTTGATGGTTTGATTTGATTATCATCATATACAGCTTCTTGTTCTACATTCCACGTGTCTGTTTCCATTTTTCCTGTTTCTTACTGTATTTTCTTCCTCTATTCTATGTTTTGTCCATTCTAGTTACTCTCAACCTTCAAATTTCTTTAACTTTCAAATGCATTTATGTCAAATATTGTGCAAAACTTTTTCAATTTGCTATAATAAATTCTGAGGTAGTCCTTGTGCTTCTAGCTTGGCTGAGGAACTTTCAAATTCTTTTCAGTAGAAACTTGCTGCAACATGATGGGTATCATGTAATGTTTCTCAAGCTGAAAGGACTTGTTTTTCATTCCCTTAGTTAAGTCTCTAGAGCATAATTCACAAATCCCATGCATGTTTTTAACTGCATTGTGTAATAACTTTATCGAGATGTTTTTAATGCTATCACTTTTGTTGATTTTATTATAACATTCTATATAATTCATGAGCTATCTGAGGAAGTAGCCTTTAAACAATGATTTGTTATTTTCTGTAGAAGTGAGTTTATTATTGATTCATGACTTCCCAGGAGAAAGATGATGGAAATTGATCTGTTCTTATTACAACTCTGAAAATCACCAAACAACCTCTTTATAGTTTAGCACTTTATAAAATCAAATACTTCTTTTGTGCTTGAAAAAAGAGAAGGAATCCCACAGGATTGCGAGAGATGGCTTTTAAAAGTTTTGATTGGTTTTGTTCAATACAAATTATCATTTTTGGTTTTTTACTTTTCTTAAAATGTGGTGTTTTATTTCAAATGATATCATCTATTGGCCCAGCAGTTTTTGGCAATTTACATTGATTTTTTTTCATAATAGAAAATGTACTCTTAATAACACAAATTTTTACATCTTTTTTCCACTCTCCATGGAGTTCAACATAATTCATCTCATTTTATTCAGGTATAAAACAATATGTGATATAATTATCATTATTATACCTATATGAAGACTGAAGTTTATACTGTTAAAGTACATTATTTAACACTGTATATCTAATTAGCGGAAGAGTCATAAATTAAATATGAGATCTTTTATTTCACCTTGATTTCTACTATGGTGCTCTTATTACTCTAAGAATTTAGTTTACATTCACGCATAAACAAGATACAAATATCAAAACATTTTTCTTGGAGTATCACAAAAGTATATGCAAAATAGAAGAAGTATGTTTTATCAAATACCCATTACAATTAAAGCCAAGAGATTCAAATTAATCTTTCTTTATAACATTTAACATAATTTGTTGTATAATAATCCATTCATTTAATAATCCATTCATTGAATAGATTTAATATCTATAATTTTCCAGGATTACACTAAGCATTAGTGATATTAAAAATGAAAAAAAAAAAAAAAGACTTATACCATGGAGCATTAAAAAAAAAAAAAAAGGAATTGTACCATGGAGCATAAAAAAAAAAAAAAACAAATAAATAAAAAAAATAAAAATAAAAATGAAGAAAAATAATACCCTCAAGTAGTTCATCATACTAAACCACCTGATTTTTTTTTTTTGAAAAGGACGTAGGCTGTAATAGTGGATAGGTTTATGGATTTCAGAGGATGTTTCTATAATAACAGGAAACTTATCTTCAAAACTAAAGTAGCATAGATTTTGACAAAGAGGAAATATCTCATTCAAATTATAAAATGTAGCTTTGGGAAAAAATGGGATAATGGTGTTAAGGTGTTGTGGAGGATAACTCCCACTTTTCTGTCATAGACATTTAAAAATATCACGATGCTTTCAATTAAGCTCAGCAAAGTACATATATATACATATATATGTATATATGTATATATATAAAACTGAAAATTACATAAACAATTACACTCAAAGTTGTAGTACATGTAAGTAAGAAGTCCCAATGTATGGAAAGTCTATGGTTAGTTCATTCAGTGGTTTAGTGAAGTCATTTAATAGCCTGTCATTTTTACTTCTTTGTCAATTTTGTTAGAAAAGTTTATTCACATGTTTAAAAAACTGTACATTTTTAGACATCACATCTAAAAATGACAAGAGGATAAGAAATTATCAGCTTTTGTGTGTCTGGCCTGAGGTTGTGGGGGGTAGAAATAAAAAAAAAAAGAAATCATTTCCCTGAAGACCCTTAACAGAGTTCTTCTCGTGCCTCATTTATTAATGTGCTTTTATTCCCATAACAAACTCAGTTCTCAGGTATGTAGATTAGCTCCTCTGTGATTGAGTCAAATCAATTACAACCCACCCTCTGGGGACTGGAGCTAAGGCCAGCTTCCCCAAAGTACATAGGTCCAGTAGGAAGGAAAATGCTTTAATAAAGTTAAGCTTATGTCAAAATAAAGTCAAGATTTTTAAAAAGGTTGTTCTGTGGTCAGTTCCTATGGTCTTCTATAAAACCATTTATAGGCTGTGCTAATTCTTTTTTTTTTAATTTTTTATTTTTTATAAACATATATTTTTATCCCCAGGGGAGGCTGTGCTAATTCTGACCACAATGTGGAATGCAGGTTGTGGGATAATTTTGAAGGTGAGGATGACAATTTAAGATTTGAGGGAGCAGATATTAAACTTATATTTTATAAGGGAAAATAGTTTATAAGGGAAAATAAAATGAATATGGAGCTCTAGGAAGTAGCATGACCTAACTATGTAGAATTTAGATAAAGTCACACTTACGGATTCTTTAACTCAAAGAGAGTATGAAAGAAGTGATTTAGAATATGAACACTTTTATAAAACAAAGTCATGAGAGAATTCTAGGAAGCATTAGTCAGAATGGAAACAGAACCAAACTTAGAATTGTTTTTTGTTTATATGAGTTTGGAGAATTTGACAAAGAAGCGTATTTGGTAATGTATGACCATTATATTTTAATACTTAACTGAAAAATTATAAATCAATATACTATATTTTACTCTTCTATGTAAAATAAGTACAATAATAAAATGTATAAATGTATTTTCTCTTCTTATGCATGATGATATTAAATGCTAGTTTCTTTCTGCAGTAAGAAGACAATTTGATTTTCAGTTATATTATTGTTATTCTCTATAGATTGTCTCCTCTATTTACTTATATTTGTATCATTTTGTATTTATTATATTTATATAATATACTTGTCATTATATTTACTTATATTGTATCATTTTATATTAACAGTCCATAAATTATAATCTCAATTCTTCCTTGTTCCATGTAGAGAAAAATGATATGGTGTCATCAACCCTTAATTTACAGATTATTAAATTATTTAGTATTATGGAGTATCAGTTACAGAAAAAAAATAAGAAAGTGCTTACAAACCAGTTGAAAAGACAAAAATAATCTAGAAAAATAACCTTATTTTTAAAATATTTACTTATTTGTTTATTTGACAGAGAGATACAGAGCATAAGTAGGCAGAGTGGCAGGCAGAGGGAGAGGCTGAGCAGGGAACCCAATGTGAGACTCAATTCCAGAAATCTGGGATCATGACCTTAGCCAAAGGCAGCCACTTAACCAGCTGAGCCATCCAGGCATCCCTAGAAAAATAACCTTATTTATCCAAATTTATAAATAAAATACTAGTATTTAAAGAGACGGTCATTAATATTGCTTATGGCTTAGCTGAATCAATTCGACAACTATAGACTTCCCTGGTTAGTGTGAAAGTAGTATAATTCACATGACTTTATGTTATTTAACTATTATTTCTTTTATTTTTATGTTTTTGTAGGACATTGTAGATACATTCTTAAATTCAGATATAAGTAAAAATATTTACATTAAATCAATTTGAATCTTCTTATGAATATTTTTCTGTTAGCTGGTATTTGTGGTTATACATGACTTTTTTTTTCTCCCATGTTACCCTCGCTTTTGAAATTTTATCATATTTAACCAGTTGTATCATTAATCTCTTTCGCAATTTTGAGGTGCTGATGTTTACTGCATATTCAGTTATGTAACTATACAAATTGTGAGTACCATGTGTACTAATATTTGCAAAAAGACACTTGAAAGAGAGTCCATCTGTCAAAAGTCATTGGAAAAGAATTTTAATATATAATTGTTTCAGAAAAGTGTTCCCATTTGTATTTATTTTGAGAAATGGATCTGTTATGGTCAGCAACCTATTATTATGGTCCCTTTGCAAGAAAGATAGGTGTACTCTGACTGCTATCAGATGAAAAGGAGAATTCAAAGTTCTTCTATAGAAATAAATTTAACTAGGGAAAATCATGATAAGCACTTAACTTTTATAATCTTAAGATTAATGGTTATTTGTTATATTCCAGTGAAGACAATAATAAACTTTTGAAGTTTTTTTTTTAAGATTTTCTTTATTTATTCAACAGAGAAAGAGAGATCACAAATAGGCCGAGAGTCAGGCAGAGGGGGAGGAGGAAGCAGGCTCTCCGCTGTACAGAGAGCCCGATGTGTGGCTCCATCCCAGAACCCTGAGATCATGACCTGAGCCGAAGTCAGAGACTTGACCCACTGAGCCACCCAGGTATCCCAAACTTTTTAAGTCTTAATGTATTTAAACAAACTATTTGTGGATCACTTGGGTGGCTCAGTCAGTTAAGCATCTGCCTTAGGCTCGGGTCATGATACCAGAGTCCTAGGATGGAGCCTGCTCAGCGGGGAGTCTGCCTCTCCCTCTTCCTCTGCTACTCCCTTTGCTCATACTCTCTTTCTATCAAACAGATAAATAAAATTTTTTAAAAAGTAACCAAAAAAAAAAAAGAAGGAAAGAAAGAAAAAGAAAGAAAGAAACTAATTTGTGCACATTATTGTATAACCGCCACAGAATTCTAGCATAGATATGACAAAAATGGGCTCATAAAAAGTGGTCTAGAACTTGTATCTCTGATGTTATTAAGGAAAATCACTTTGAAAATTTCCCAATCCAGAACATATATATAGTTAAATACATGAGGAACTTGTCTCTGCACTTAGTTTGGGCTAGAAGTCTCTCATCAACACCACTTGTATTGGCTTGTCTATCAATGAATGATATAGGCAGCCTGATTAATTACATCTTATCAGAGCCTTCAATTCTTAGTGAAACTTAAGTATTTTCCCCACTCTTCCTAGTTGTGTTTTGTTTTGTTTTGTTTTGTATTACCTCCACACTGATCCCACTCAATTTAGTATCCCTGAGTTTTTATTTTCCTACTTAACCTGTTATTTAGATCCCAACAACAGAGAATATCTTGGAAAAAAATATTGTCTTTCCATTCCTATCTTTTATACTTACTATTCTGCTTTTGAAGCATAAAATATGTTAGGAGCAAACCTGGAAAAGAATGTTAAAGGCTATTACTTATGAACAAGTACTGATTTTGTTATTTTGTTTGTTTGTTTTAAAAATTTTGCACACTCCCCTATCTCAACAGGTTTCTCTTAATTATACTGAGTAGAATGCAATTTTTCCCAAAGGAGTTGGAAGAGTTTTTCAGACTCATTCTTATTTTAGGATACCCAGGATCCAAGGAAATACAGTTCTCATTTTGACTTGCTGAAGATGGGTAAAAGGTGGGATATAATATTACAATCTGTGTCTTTGGTAATTCCAGGAAAATCATCAGTCCTTTTGTTTCAGTGTTGTTTTCCTTTCCTCTTGGTATGAAAATTGAGAACAAATATTCCTCACTAAAACAAGTATCAGTCTGGGATACATAGATAAAATATTTTAGTGATTCCATTGATAATCAATTTTGACCTGCTGGAAATTACGTTATATTTCCAATTGCCAAACTAAGAAAGAGGTTGTGTTTTAGAGATCTCTGTAAAGAAGCAAAGAAAGGTTACTGCCATCCAGTAGGATTTCTGGCTTCTGTCAGGTGAAAGCCATCCCTTTCTCAGATCATGGGTTTCATTAATTTATCTTTCTTTTGATGAACTGTCATAATTGCCTATTTTTATTATTACTATTATAACTTTGATAATTACTGCTAGTTGTGGTTAAGTCAACCACTACTTAATAAAGAAACTTGATTATAAATAAATTTTTACCATGCGCCTTTCCTTTCTGGAACTGGTCATTTCTAATTCTTGAAACCACTGTTCCACCAATTCTGGGAGTAAGGAGTCATTCATTAATAATGCAAATATTTTTTTCCTTTGTATACTGGTATTATGCAGTCAGTGTATGCATTGTAGCCACTATTTGCTTTAACACTCATGAATTTGGACTCCAAATCAATCTTTCATGGTATGTGTAAATCTAATTCCCAAGGATAACACTTAAATGTTAAACCCTGTAGAATTTGACTAATACATGGCCATACTAAAGTCATTGAGGATGTATGTATGCCAAAACCAAATGTACTTTATGCTCTCAATGGAACAAAGTCATTCCCTTAGGAACTTGGTATAGTATCTAATGAAATAATTTCTTCAGCTTCTGGTAAATTATTATCTCCAAGATCACCTAACTTCATTTCTCACAGAAACACATGTTCCTGCCTTGAGAAATGAAGAAAAGCAGTATGTTTCTCCTGACCTGTGAAAACCTGGCATGTAGCTGTCAGCATTTTGAATATAACACATAATTAAATGATTGCACATTCTTGAACATCTGAGTGTGTTGTTGAAGTAGTTTTTATATAAATCATGAACTTGAGACTTGGTCTAAAAGTTATAAAAGCAAGAAAAGAGCAGAGAGCTCAATCCCAGGACCCTGAGACCATGACCCAAGCCGAAGGCAGAGGCTTTAACCCACTGAGCCACCCAGGTGCCCCAATATGTATCTTAATTGGATTTTGCCTATGTTTATTTAAACATGTATTGTGTCCCTGAATTAAAAACAAAAACAAAAAGAAAATCTGTATTATCCAACTCTTAGGGAATGAATTGTTTCCTTCCCCCCACCCAAAAATAATTGTATTTAAAATCCCAATTCCCAGTACTTCAGAATATAACCATATTTAGAGATAAGGCTATCATCAAGATGATTAAAATGAGGCTGTTAGGGTTAGTCAATCCAACATGACTGGTGTCCTTCTAAAAGGAAATTTAGACACACATAGACACCAAATATAAACATACTCAGAGGAAAGATCATATGAGGAACCGTTGCAAAGGTGGCTATCTGCAAGTCAAGGTATGAAGCCTCACAGACCTGCTGTGATCAACACCTTGGTGTGATCAACACCTTGATTTTGCACTTTTACCCCCCAGAACTGTGAGAAAACAAATGTATATTTTTTAAGCTACACAGTCTGTGATATTTTGTTATGGCAGCCCTAGCAAGCTAACACACCCCACTGCATGCCGACTGTTTCAGAACAATCCATGCTACTTCTGTTGTGGGCCATGGGAGCTCTCTGCCGCTCACGGAGCTCCCAGGGGAGTGAGCCGGTCTGATGGTGGAAGGGTCACACACAATAACTGAAAGCGAAAGCTGTTTATTAGCACGTACCACACAATAGCGAAGACAAGACAGACAACTCTAGCCCTGGGGGCTAAGGAGAGGGCCCAGGGTACTCCCGCTCGATCCCCTTCTCTGGAGCACACCGTTTGGGTGCATCAACCGAGAAGGTGACCGATCCCCTCCCTGGAGCACACCTTTTGGGTGCATCAACCGAAAAGGTGACCGATCCCCTCCCTGGAGCACCCCTTTTGGGTGCATCAACTGGGAGGATGATCTGAGCGAGAGTGCCCCACGAGCACACTCTGACAAGCAGAGGGCCAGTGCTGCTTATATTCAGTTCAGTCACTACGTCAAAGGCACTTGTGGTTAATCTGCGGTCTGCTGCAGATGCGATGCTGACACTTCCTGGTTGCTTGTAGCACGTACAACACGTCCTAGTGGTCTATCTGCGGTCGGCTATAACATCCTGCATAACATCTCCTAGTTCATAACAGTTCTCGGAAGCCCTTTGTCTGCTGGGAAGTTCTGCAACAGTGGGGTTCATGCTCACAGGACTCCCTCAGTCCACCCTTTTCTATTGTGGCAAGATGGTGGGGTTAATTCTTATGATGGTGTTCCTTCCTCTCTGTGGGAAGTCTAGGACATCTTGTTTTGGGGCAGTACGTTCCTGATGTTCTGTACCTTATCTCGAACATTCAGCTGCCAAGTGGAGCTGCGCAAATTGGGCTTCCAGTCCGTCAGCCACCAAGTGGAGCTGTGCAAATAGGGCTTCCAGTCCTTCTCTGGCTTGATGCCTTGCCCGAGCAAGGAATCGTCGCCGACCTCTATGTCTGCCTCCCCGAGGATGTCTGCCGTCATTATCTGGTCCGCCACAGACAGGGCAGGAAGGATTTGGTCTTGTTCAGATATAAGAGAATAACTTACAAACTTATAATGCATATTTTGAACGCATTGAAAGAGGCATGGCCCGAAAAGAAGTAAGAGCAGTAAGCAGTTCTATAAGTGCTAGAACACCCCGTGACCTCCACAGATCCTTGAACTTATTCCATATGGTAGTTAGCCAATTTGACTCCCCAAAATTTTTGAGTTGTACCTCTAATGATTGGAACAAGGCACCACTCTCAGCCAGTTGCTGCAGTATTAACTCCTTATATGTCCTGCTTTGATTTAACCAGTTGCTCATGGTCCTATTCTTCATGATAATGTTATATGTGGAATTCCAAACAAGGTGGGTCAGACATACTGGGGTAAAACTCCCACATCCGGCCAAATTCATTAATTGGCTGTTCCCAGGATCCAATCGATTCTGTCTACTCTTGCCTCCAGTTCCATCAGGCCTGCCTCCAGGGCCTCCTGTCTGTGCAACAACAATCCTTGGGTTTCAAGGATGACTCTTAGGAGTTTCTGTTGCTCCTTCAAGACTCCTACCAGCCCTGAAGATTGGAGCACTCCAGTTATCCCTGATGCGGCTCCGATTCCACTCATAAGCAAGCAGAACAGAAGCAATGGTACCTGTACAGCTCTTTTCCTCCTGCCAATCGACCTTTTGGTCCCCCACATTGGGAATTCACTTTCCCTGAACACTCCTATTGAAGGTTGTTTGACTATGGAGTAGTCTTTTGATTGATGCATAAGGTTAGAGTATGGATCTATAAAATTTATAATGGTATTATTTTGGCATGAGCATTCACCTCCGTCACTAGAATTATTACAGCTGCTGTTATAGAACCCTTTCCAGGCATTATAGCATGTCCAGTTCCCTGTCATGCTTTTGAGGGATGTTCTGCTCCAATTAGCTATTAACCCTCTGGCTCCTCCATCCCAGAAGGGAATATTCTTTGCTGTTGTACAGTTATTCCAATCTACTGAGGTGTCATTTGTGTTACCGCAGGGAGAACTTTCTTTTTTGCTATCAATGCAAGGACATTGTATGATGACGCTAAAGTTCCTTGAGTGGCAAGGAAATAGGAACCACCTGGCAGGGTTTTCTTGATCGTGGCTGGTATTGACCTTTCATAGATTTAATACTGCTCCATCTGGCCTCCAAGGATCACCAGTGTAATTGCATTTCAATTGCCCATATCTTTTTTCCTTATAGCTCAAATATGATAGAGGAAAACCCTAAAATTTGCCTTGTGTTGATACTCTTTGTTTCCAGATGGTTCTGGAGCAGTTGACAGACATATTTCTTGGTACCCAATGATATGTGTAGTTACATTTGTCAACGCCAGACATGCTCCCATAAAGTGTTCCATTAGGTCCAAAGATCAGTTCTGAGATCATGGTTTTATTGGTAAGAGTACTAGAAAGGTTAGTAATGCAATATTGCAAAGTTCGTTCTCTTAGAAAGAAGTAACCCTCTGTTAGAAACAAAGCGAAATTTCTGCCTCCTGCAGCCCAATTGTGTAGCCTTTCCAGGTTACAGGTGTAATAGCTAGTCTCTATTGAGATATTCTCAAGTGAGACCCATGTACTATTAGCTGTTATAATTGTCACTTCCCCAAATAAACCTTGGCTGGAACTCCCCCTCTCCTTGCAACCTTTTATGGCCAATTTGATGAAGGATTTTAACACATCTGCAGCCAGGAGGGAGGCATTCATTCCTTGCAATGTTTCATTAAAAGTAACCTTTCCCTCTGACCTAGAGCATCCAGGGTGGTTGTCGGAGGCGCACCACCATGGTGGCAGTTCCTCCGCTGGGATCATTCCTGGGGGAGTGGCTAGCAGAATAACCCTTTCCTCCTGGCTGGCTCGCCAAAGCCCTATTTGCGCAGCTCCACTTGGTGGCTGAAGACTGGAAGCCCAATTTGCGCAGCTCCACTTGGCAGCTGAATGTTCGAGATAAGGTACAGAACATCAGGAACGTACTGCCCCAAAACAAGATGTCCTAGACTTCCCACAGAGAGGAAGGAACACCATCATAAGAATTAACCCCACCATCTTGCCACAATAGAAAAGAAAAGGGTGGACTGAGGGAGTCCTGTGAGCATGAACCCCACTGTTGCAGAACTTCCCAGCAGACAAAGGGCTTCCGAGAACTGTTATGAACTAGGAGATGTTATGCAGGATGTTATAGCCGACCACAGATTGACCACCAGGACGTGTTGTACGTGCTACAAGCAACCAGGAAGTGTTAGCATCGCATCTGCAGCAGACCGCAGATTAACCACAAGTGCCTTTGACGTAGTGACTGAACTGAATATAAGCAGCACTGGCCCTCTGCTTGTCAGAGTGTGCTCTTGGGATTTCTATTTTTGTTTCTATGTTTAGTTTTATAATTTCCCTAGGTAATACAAATAAATCTTTTGGGGTACATAGATCATAGCCTACATCTTTTGGTCTTTTGTCCTTAATATTTTCTCCCTCCACAACAATAGATACTAATTGGTCTGCTTCTGTGTTTCCAGGTACCCCCTTATGTCCTGGTATCCATCCTATATACCAATTGTCCTTTTTCATAACTAATGAAATTATCTCCTTCCATAAACTATTTTCTATAGTTTCTGGGTTTGGTTTAGCCCTTAAAATGGAGAAGCAGTACTTGCTATCTGTGATGATGTTAACTTGCGGACCTGAATCTTGAAAGGCCATTTTTATTGCATATTTTTCCGCTTGCTGACTTGATCCTACTATATGTTCTATTCTATTTTTTCCTGTGGATGTAACATACCCTGCCTTTGTTTGTTGTTCCTTTCTCCCTCCATCTGTATAGAAGACTTCCACATATTCTAAAGGATCATCACTTTGGTTTGCTAGGACTTCCTTAAACATTAAATCTGCATCTATTAGTTTGACATGGGGAAACCAGCGAAGATAATTTTGTTGGCTGTACCAATTTTCTAAGGTCCTTTTTTCCATGAGGAGTAGAATAATGGGTTCTACCCCAATCTGATTTTGCATTCTGTGCAAATATTCTGAATAGCTATGGCCAATTTATCTAGGATAGATTTCCCAATATCCCTCTTTAATGATCATCTTCCAACCCATAGCATTTGTTTTTTCCCTTGCTCTTCCTGATATATTCCATAATCTATTTCCTGAGAATCCTTAACAATCTTGCAATAAACCTCTTTTTCTGATATGTAGTAATGATATCCTTGATTTTCTGTTATTTTTTGTTGGGCATATTTTACTTCCTCTAAAGCTTCTGTCGTCCATTCCCTATGGGAGTCTAATTGCATATTGCCTCTCATTAACTTACATAAGTTTTTTATCTTTAGTCTTGGTATTGTAGAGCTAGCCCAACTGATCTTCCCTAATATCTTCTGCAGTTGGTTTAAAGTTGGTTTTTCTGGGATTTCCAATTCCCATTTTTGCAATTTCCAGGTTTTAGGTTCTAATTCATACCCCATCCAATCATATGGGGGAGTTTCCTGTAGTTTCTCCTCTGGGGTTTCAAACCCCCATTGAAGTAGCATGTCTCTAAGATTTTGCACTACCTTTTGATGCTCCTTTTTGCTTAAATCTGATCCTATTAGTAAACCATCCATGTATTGGTATAATAATATCTCAGGATGTTGTTCTCTCCAGGGCAAGAGAATATTTCTAAGGGTGCCTTGATAGATAGCAGGGCTGTGACTCCAGCCTTGTGGGAGACAGCACCATTGGAACCTTCTGGCTGGTCCTTGATTGTTTAAGGAGGGTAGGGTGAATGCCGGGTAAGGCCTAAAATCAGGATCCAATGGGATAGTAAAGTAGGCATCTGCTATATCTAAAACAGTTATATTTTTCTTTTCTGGCAACCCTGCAGGGAAGGGAATTCCCAATTGTATTTCTTCTCCCTTTAAAGTCATCTTATTAAGCTCCCTGAAATCTATTAACAGTCTGTATTTTCCTGACTTCTTTTTTATGCAAAATATGGGTGTATTCCAAGGGTTATCCCATGCTGCTTCTTCTATTTTCCCTTCTTTTAATAACTTCTCTATGATTTCTGTAATTCCCTCTAACTTATCCTTGCTAAGGGGCCATTGTTTTATTTGGGGTCCCTTAGTAGGGTCTTTAAGTTGTACCTTGTAGGGCCTAATCTTATCTGATAGATTAGCACATATTAATTTTACCCTTAGTTTCTTTAAAATATCTCTTCCCAAGAGATTTAAGGGGACTTCTCCTACCAAGATTTTTTAAAGAAATCCTTTTTTCTCTTACTTGAATATTTAAGGGACCATATTTTTGAAATCTTTGGAGACCCCCTACTCCAATTATGTTGACTACCTCTAAACATGGTCCTAGATCCAATTTTCTTGCTTCCTTGTTGCTGATAATTGATGTATCGGTCCCAGTGTCTATCAGCATATGAATCTCTTTTTCATTAATATACACTGGGGCTATAGGCCTACTATTTAGGCTAAGAACAGGGAGGGATATAGTTTGTTGGTCCCCCCCTCCTGATGGGCAGATTCACTCGCGTGCATTACTTTCCCAGGGGACATCCCCTGGGGGCGCTGCCCGTTTCCCTGTTTGCACTCCTTCTGCATGTGGCCTGGTTTTCCACATTTAAAGCAAGTCATTTATTGTTGTTGCTTAGGCGCCCGACATTGCCTTGCTATGTGACTAGGTTTGCCACAGTTAAAACATTTTCCTCCATTTCCCCTCCTCCCTTGTTGCAGTTCCGCCTGCAGGGCTTCAGCTAGGAGAGCCATTTTGTGTTTATTTGACCCTATCTCCCTACAGGCGTACATTTTGTCCTCTAGAGGATCTTCTGGTCTTAGATTTCTCATGGCTGCCTTGCAGTCCTCATTAGCATTATTTATACTTAGCTGCTGTTTTAGGTATGCCTTGATTTCCTGATCTGTTATTTCTTGATCTATTTGGCTGAATAATCTATCTATGAAATCTGGATAAGGTTCTGTTGGGCCCTGTCTGATGGATGTGGCCTTAGGAGCCCCCTTATAGACTCTGATGGCATCCTGGAAGGCTTCAAGAATCATGTTTCTATATAGGTTTCTAGCCACATTCCATTCTGGTCTGGCAGCTTCTTCATTTGTCATGTTTAGACCTCTAATTTCTGCCACCGTCAGATGGCGAGGTCCTGCTGCACCAGGGCCTGGTGGTGGATGCATCCTCTCATATTCTTCTAGCCTCTCATTCAATTTGGCGAGCAAAAGTTCCTTTTGCCCCGAGGCCCCTGGGACTATGTCTAAAAGCCCATTCATCTCCAGCGAAGTACTACTTGCTGTGATGATCCCAAAATACTGGAGAGTTGCCTAAGCAAGAAGTCCTGACTCCTGTACCTTGCCTATCCAACTGCTGTAGAATATGGGATTAAATTGTTCATATTCTTGTTGGCCATGCCTAACAACTACTGGATATGCAGCCTGGACCTTTTGATCATCTTGCTTTGGGGGATTTTTGACACCCTCATCTCCAAAGCCTGGATGACAAACCTTGTATTGTACAAGTCCCTCTGACAACTCTCTTATCTTAAATTTTTTAAGAAGACACCATATTCAACATAAAGTTTCCAAGCAGACCTTGTATAACCCGTCTGGTTTGTTTCCTTTTGCTTCCACCCATCTCTGAATTAGGTCCTCTAGTGGTTCCTCTGTCACCTCCTTAACTGGCGGCCCGGTTGCCTCAATGGCTGTCTCCAAGGCCCAGATACAGTTACTCTTTACTCCCCAAACATTTCCTTACTCTCGACATCGCCCTGAAGACCGGTTGCAACCGCTTCTCATCACTCTTACTTAACCAGCCCCCATGGCTGTTTTTCCTATCCCCTCTTGGGACAGTCTCAGATCTCTGTTTCAAGATCTCGGGGAGTACTCACCACTGAGGCTTTAGAGGCTCGAAGGATGGCTCACTGGACGTCGTCTGTGTGCTCCTGGCTGGCTCGCCAACTGGGAGCTCTCTGCCGCTCACGGAGCTCGCAGAGGAGCGAGCCAGTCCGTTGGTGGAAGCAAACGGATCACACACAATAACTGAAAGCGAAAGCTGTTTATTAGCACGTACCACACAATAGCGAAGACAAGACAGACAACTCTAGCCCTGGGGGCTAGGGAGAGGGCCCAGGGTACTCCCGCCCGATCCCCTTCTCTGGAGCACACCGTTTGGGTGCATCGACCGGGAGGATGATCTGAGCGAGAGTGTCCCAAGAGCACACTCTGACAAGCAGAGGGCCAGCGCTGCTTATATTCAGTTCAGTCACTATGTCAAAGGCGCCTGTGGTTAATCTGCGGTCTGCTGCAGATGCGATGCTGACACTTCCTGGTTGCTTGTAGCACGTACAACACGTCCTGGTGGTCTATCTGCGGTCGGCTATAACATCCTGCACAACATCTCCTAGTTCATAACAGTTCTCGGAAGCCCTTTGTCTGCTGGGAAGTTCTGCAACAGTGGGGTTCATGCTCACAGGACTCCCTCAGTCCATACTGTATTCAAGTTTTCCACTCACCGTCTTGCAAAATGACAAACCAACCCATTGTGAAATCCAGGAATACGGGTTGGAAAAGCATGGGAAGCATAATCAGGTAGAAAAATCAGTGTAAGTAAGGACAACGTAAAGAAGATTACAAAACACGGTGCATGTGGGAAAAGTAGTTTTTGTTGTATGAAATTTTTATTTCTTACTCTCAAAATGTCAAAAACAATTAAAGCCATAGCAGCAGAGATTACAACTCAATGTTACAGACAAACACTGAGAGAATATATTCTGAACATAAGCTATTCATTTAAAAACTGCTTTTCACATCTAGAGCTGAGATGGGACGTTGATATTATACAAATGAAGAACAGTAACAGTAGTAAAGATATTCTACTCACCCTGTATTGTTTTTTTCCCCAGCGCATGCTTAGATAGATATATACTCAAACATGAGAAAATGAAGCAAAAATAAATGGTGCATCTCTTATGCTAAACTGTATTCTGTGGGAAGTGAAGCATTGCATTCAATATACATAATAAAGTCCATCTCTGGGAAAATTCCTTTCTTTTTGCCCAGATAGAAAAATATTAGTAAACATTTACTGTGGGTGTCTATGCCCTCTAAAACAGAACAATGAAAACTGGGTAAAATAAACTGAGTTTAAAACAGAGGACAGGGGCACCTGGGTGGCTCAGTGGGTTAAGCCTCTGCCTTAGGCTCAGGTCTTGGTCTCAGGGTCCTGGAATTGAGCACCACGTTGGGTTCTCTACTCAACAGGAAGCCTGCTTCCTCTTCTCTCTCCACCTTCTGCTCTGCCTACTTGTAATCTCTCTCTCTCTTTGTCAAATAAATAAATAAAATCTTTAAAAAAAATAAAAATAAGGAAAACAGAGGACAGTGACTAAACTGAAAATAATACAACATCATATAAAGTGCCATAGCAGAATTTAAAATAAAGTGGAAAAAAAGAAAAAAAAAAAGATCAAAGACAATGCTCTCTGAGGCTGTAGAGTAATAGAATTAAGGTATTTTTTGGGCAAAACATAATTCAGTAGTTTGAATGGATGGTGATAGAAAACTGGAATTGCAATGAGTAAAACATTTCAAAGTTTTCTGATTTACCAATAAAGACAAATTCTTTATGGAGATTCCAAAATTTGGCTCAGTAATGAATAAATAAACTTAAAAAGATAAACTGTGAAAGATAAGCATTGTATCTGGAAAATATCTAGAGTATGGTGAAAAATTAAGAAATTATGGATCTCTCAAATATACATTGTATGAATATAGTAATATTTAGACTCTTAAGTCCTTTAATTCACTGCTTATAGAAGACAGAATTCTCGGGTGACTTCCTAAAGACATTCCCCTTGTATAAAAGTCCTTCCCTGTGTGTGTGGGGGGGGGCAGGGGGCATGCACACAAACATAACCTGTGAATATGATGAGACATCAGTTCCTGGAGTAGGGTAAATTATGTGGCAAATGGGAAGTTATACTGTAGACTTGATGACATGAGCCCTTTGAAAACAGAATTTTTTTCTGGTTGGCAGCAAAAAAGGAATTCAGAGATTTGAAACATAAGAGGATTTGACTTGCTCTTGCTGGCTTGGAAATGGAGAGGAAGCATATGAAAAGGAATAAGGAATGTGGATAAACATTTGCACTCTCGCTCAGATCATCCTCCCGGTCCATGCACCCAAAAGGTGTGCTCCAGGGAGGCGATTGGTCACCTTCTCGGTCAATGCACCCAAACGGTGTGCTCCAGAGAATCAATGTTAAAAGCCTTGTTTTCCTTATATTTAATCATTTAATAATTTTTAAGATATTCAGTGAGCACATATAAGAAAATAAATTATTTAAAGCAATAATTTTATATACATAAGCAAAAGATATCCAGAGATATCACATATGTGATCTTATAAACTTAAAACAAAGTGAAAAGCATTCCATGCATCAAGTATTACAGTATTATAGCACAGAGGCTAAATATATGTTACTGATTTCCTGGATAATTTGGTTACAGGCAGTGGTCCCTGGTCAGCACTTGGCAACAAAACTAGTGCCCAAGTCAGAACCATAAAGAAGTTAATTCTGTCATCCTAGTGTCATCCCTAAGCCTGAACATTTAGAAACAACATCACTTCAGATAGAAAATATGGGTTATAAGCAGCATGCTTGATAATGTTCAGATACTAGGAATATGTATTAGTCAGACTAGTAAACATTTAAGACCAAAGGAAGGACTAGCATGGTAAGAGGAGCTCTTGGAAAGATTGACTATAGCACTGAAGCCCTGAATGAAATGGTTGTAAGAAATTACTGTCACAGTGCCAGGCACAAGGCAGAGAAACACAAAATATTACTTTTCTCTTCCTTTCTAATGGACTTGAATTTATGTGTTCCTTAAATTGTTAATTGAATGGCAATAAGAAAGTCATGTGAAATTTAGTGCAAGACACTAAGAGATTCAAGCACTTATCTTGTCACAAATTCTGAAAACTTGGAAAGCTTAGGAATCATTCCCCCTTCTGGGACAAAGATAAAATTCTCACAAAGACAATAAATAAGTTGTTCTATTCTTCCTTGCAATTTCAAACTTAACCTTGATATTCACTTTATATTCTTCTATCTGCATCATTTTTTTAAATTTTTTTTTCTTTTTATAGCTGCAGGAAAAGCCACATTTTCAGATATTAATCACATCAATATTAAATGTCTCTACCTCCTTTATTATAGAAGAGAGACATCATTGATATATAAAATAAAATCTAACTGCCTATTTCTTGAACAGGCAAAGTGAATATTTAGGTTCTCCAAACAAGAAGAATTTTTGTCTCATATAAAATTTAAATTATTTTTTTTTTCAACCCAAAGTGGTATGTCACAGATTTGGGTGTTATTCTAAATCTCAAGGAAACTTCTCATTCTTTTTCCTGTAAATAGAGCATATGTAGAATTGCAAGATGGCACATTTTGCCTGCAAGATAAGGTAACTTTCTCCATGAAAGTAGAGCTTTTCTGTGTGGTAGCCAGAGTAAAGAGAACACCCAGTCACTTTTACAAACAGGCTTGTTTGAGCTCAAGATTACTAGAAAGAAGCCAGATAAAAAATTTTACTCACAGATTGCAAACTCTCCCGGGCATTAATTACCATCCATCTATGTGCATATGTTGGAAGGAGAGAAAAACAGACTCCAACATACCATCAAGTGATGTCCCTTCAGGAGAGGTGGGGTGGATGTCTGCTTACTTCTTCAGAATGTTTACCAACATCTTGGAAGATGCATTTGAGCCATGACTGAAATTCAATGACAGTTCAGTTGTTAAGACAAAGCAGTATATTCCTTAAATAATACAGCTAAGCAATATCTTTAAGCAAAACTCATCTTTATGTCAAATCTAGATTTACCAGGACAAGCTTCAGAAGGAATAACACAATAAAACTTGTCTGCTAGGATCTAAAGTTGTGTAGGTCTGAAAACAATATTCATATCATTACTAATTTGAGGTTAAAAAGAAAGTTCACTTTGTTTTTGCTTTCTTGGTTGGCTCTGTTTTGTTTTGTTTCATTTTGTTTTAATCACAACTGAGAATAAATAAGGTGTGCTCATTGTTGTTTTTCTAAATTTGGATCCTTTGAGGGTGATTTGCCAGTGTCGTAAAGTACTAGCATCATTGCCTTGGTCCCCACTACCTTGGAGAGATACAGTTACATAAAACCTGCATTTGTAGCCAAAGAGAAGCCTAAAAGCTTTTTAAAAAGCAATGTCACACAATTTCCATGGTGTCTTTAAATTTAACTGGTACACTGAATGTCATCCTCTGACTGCAAAGGGCCAGCTTCTCATAGCCAGCTTTCTTCTCACGAAACCTCTTTCTCCAAACATGTTTTACTTTTGTTTGCTTTGTCAAGTGAAAGATGAAACCAAACAAAAAGCCAGCCCTCTTCTTTCTTCCTGTGATAAATAACTAAGTCTGTTCAAGTGGAAAGAATAAGATTGAATGCACAGAATACATTACTGTGTCAATAAGACACTATCGATTCTGGGGCAAACAGCCCTTAAACCACATGGGTTAAAATGATTTTGCAAGGTGAAGTTCATACTACTCAAGGATAATATAAGAAATTTGAATAAAAGAAGCAAACAGAACCATAAGTTTTGAAAATTGTATCCAAAATAACACCTACCATTTCTCATAATGATGTATGAACCAAACTCTAAAATTGGTTAAATGGCAAATTAATATGCATTTGTGATCAGCTGAGACATAGCGGTTGTCTTTTAGAAAGCAAGCATTTGCTCAATTTATTAGTCATAGCTGTCTACGATATTTCTTCTGAATAACACCCAATCCCTCTCTCTCTTTGAATAAACCTTTGACATTTCTCTGGATATCTTTTGCTTATGTATATAAAATTATTGCTTTAAATAATTTATTTTCTTATATGTGCTCACTGAATATCTTAAAAGTTATTAAATGATTAAATATAAGGAAAACAAGGCTTTTAACATTGATTCCATGTTATTTTTATTTATAACCAATTATTTACTTTAAAATATATAGACACATCACTTAAAGTATTCCCCAGCCCTAGTGACTCCCTAGTGACTTCTTAGTTTTCCTGTTCAACTAAAAAAAGTTCTCTTATAATACTGGACTTTAAAAATATAATAGTAAATCAGTCACAACAAAGATTGTTTTACTTATTTGTATAAAAATAATACTCAAATTTTAGACAAACCATAAGTGACTCTTAATCTCACAAAAAAAACTGAGGGTTGCTGGGGGGAGGGGGTTTGGGAGAAGTGGGTGGGATTATGGACATTGGGGAGGGTATGTGATTTGGTGAGTGCTGTGAAGTGTGTAAACCTGGTGATTCACAGACCTGTACCCCTGGGGATAAAAATATATGTTTATAAAAAATAAAAAATTAAAAAAAAATAATACTCAAATTTTAATCTTGATTATAGATTCCAAAACATACTTATAAATTCACCTGGAAACTCAACATTCTCAAATGAATTATTTCTATAGACATTGCAATCATATTTCATTCTAAGCAAAATTCATGATAGTGCATGTATGCACACACACACACACACACACACACATATATCTTCTTGTAGTTCTAGCTGAACATTAACATCACATATTTTATAGGCAAAATTTTAGTCAATACGTTCTATGTCTTCCAAAATCATCCTTTTTCTCCACATAACTTTCTGTTTGTACATAGAATTTAAATGCGATATAACTCAAGAGCCACAAACAATATTATAATTAATCATGACAAGAGCAAGAGGATATTTTGCAGGAGGTCAATAGACAATTTGGGGTTTACATGAAAAGACTTTTCTTAATACATTTTAAGTATTCAGAAGTGTATATAGCTAAAAAAAAACTTGCTTTTCTTAGCTATCATAAAGGAAAAAAAATCAGTACTGAAATTTTACTCTTTTAGATGTTTCATCCACATATGTGATCTTATAAACTTAAAACAAAGTGAAAAGCATTCCATGCATCAAGTATTACAGTATTATAGCACAGAGGCTAAATATATGTTACTGATTTCCTGGATAATTTGGTTACAGAAAAAATATAGGTCAATTAAATTATCATATAAAATATGAACCTATAATCTGTAATATACATTTAAAAAGAAAGGCAAAGGGATCTCCTCCAGTCCCGTCCATGTTGATACAAAACTTGAGTATTCAACCTTTCTGATGGAAGCAGAATATTCCATTATATATGTGGACCATATCTTCTTTATCCATTCATCTGTTGAAGGGCATCTTGGCTCTAGGAGATTATGCCGAACGAAATAAGTCAAGCAGAGAGAGTCAATTATCATATGGTTTCATTTACTTGTGGAGCATAAGGAGTAACATGGAGGACATTGGGAGAAGGAGAGGAGAAATAAGTTGGGGGAAATCAGAGGGGGAGACAAACCATGAGAGACTGTGAACACTGAGAAACAATCTGGTTTTGGAAGGGAGGGTATTGAGGGGTTGGGTGAGCCTGGTGGGGGGTACTAAGGAGGGCATGTATTGCATGGAGCACTGAGTGTGGTGCATAAACAATGAATCTTAAGAGCTCAGAAAAATAAATAAATAAAAACTTAAAAAATGGAAAGGGAAAGGGAAATATGACTCTGTGGCTGTATATAATAGAGAATTATAAATAAAAGGAGATACTGTGTGCTACTCTAAATCAAAATTTTCATTACTTATCTATAATCTCACAAAAAATAATTGTGTCTCTTAAAAAGAACCTTGTAATTTTAGCAATGATTTAAAATGTAATGCAGGATAAAGATAGGGGTCACTTTAATTTACTACAGTCAAACAGTCAAAGCTTGTTTTATTCCACTTCATTCTATTGTACTTGGAAGATACTGTTTTTTGTTGTTGTTGTTGTTGTTTTGTTTTGTTTTGTTTTTTACATATTGAAGGTTTGCAGCAACCCTGCATGAAGTAAGTGTATAGATGCCATTTTTCCAACAGCATTTGTTTACTTCATGCCTCAGTGTCACATGTTGGTAATTCTTACAATATTGCAAACGACCCTTGCAATCCAGGAATAAATCACACTTGGTCATGGTAAATGATCCTTTTAATGTGCTTTTGGATTCAATTTGTCAGTATTTTGTTGAGAATTTTTGCATAATGTTCACCAGGAATATTGGTCTGTAATCTTTTTTATTGGGGTCTTTGGTTTTAGCATCGGGGTAATGTTGGCCTCATAGAATGAGTTTGGAAGTTTTCCTTCCATTTCTATTTCTTGGGAACAGTTTGAGAATAGATATTAACTCTTCTTAATGTTTGGTAGAATTACCGTGGGAAATCATCTGGTGTTGGACTTGTGTTTGTAGTGAGATTTTTTATTCTGATTCAGTCTCTTTGCTGGTTATTGGTCTATTCAAGTTTTCTATTTCTTCCTATTTCAGTTTTGGTGGTTTATATGTTTTAGGAGTTTATGCATTTCTGTAATCTGAAAACACTTATGAAAGAATTGAAGATGACACAAAGAAATGAAAAAAAAAAGTTTCCATGTTCATGATTTGGAAGAACAAGTCTTGTTAAAATGCCTCTAATACCCAAAACAGTCTACACACCTAATGCAATCCCTATCAAAATACCATAGGCATTTTTACAGAGCTAGAAAAAACAATACTAAAATTTGTATGGAACTGCAAAAGATTCCGAGTAGCTAAAGGAATCTTGAAAAAGAAAAGCAAACCTGGGGACCCCTGGGTGGCTCAGTTGGTTAAGCAGCTGCCTTCAGCTCAGTTCATGATCCCAGCGTCCTGGGATCGAGTCCCATATCGGGCTCCTTGATCAGCAGGGAGCCTGCTTCTCCCTCTGCCTCTGCCTGCCAATCTGTCTGCCTGTGCTCGTTCTCTCCCCTTCTCTCTTTCTCTGATAAATAAATAAAATCTTAAAAAAAAAAAAAAAAGAAAAGCAAACCTGGAGGCATCATAATTTTGGACTTCAAGTTATATTATTACAAAGCTGTAGTGGTAAAGACAATATAGTACTGGGACAAAAACACATAGATCAATGGAACTGAATAGAAAATTAGAAGTGCACCCACAACTACATGGCTACTGCTTTCTTAAAGATGCAGGAAAAATTATCCAGTGAAAAAAAGACAGTCTCTTCAAGAAGTGGTGTTGGAAAAACTGGAAAAAATGTGCAGAGTAATGAGTAATGTGCAGAGTAATGAAACTGGACCACTTTCTTACACCACACACAAACATAGATTCAAAATTGATGAAATATTTAGATGTGAGACAGGTAACCACTAAAATCCTAGAGTACACAGGTAGCAACCTCTTTGACATCAGCTGTAGTAAATTCTTACTAGCTACATCTTTTCAGGCAAGGGAAACAAAACCAAAAATGAACAATTGAGATTTCATCAAGATAAAAAGCTCCTACATGTGAAGGAAACAATCAATAAAACTAAAAGGCGACCTATTGAATGGGAGAAAATATTTGCCAGTGACATATCTGTCAAAGTGTTGGTATCCAAATTCTATAAAGAATTTATCAAACTCAACACCCAAACACAAATAACCCAGTTTAAAAATGGGCACAAGACACGAGTAGACATTTTCCATACAGATGGTTAACAGATGCACAAAAAGATGATCAACAATACTTATTATCAGGGAAATACAGTTCAAAACTACAATGATATATAGCCTCACACCTGCCAAAATGGTTAAACTCAACCACACAAGAAACACAACAGATGTTGCCAACGATGTTGAGAATGAGGAATCCTCTTATACTGTTGGTGGGAATGCAAACTGGTGGAGCCACTCTGGAAAATAGTATTGGAAGTTACTAAAAAAATTAAAAATAGGACTGCTTTATGTTTCAGCAACTTTACTCCTTGGTATTTGCACAAAGGATACAGAAATATTGATTCAAGGGAACATGCACCCCAATGTTTATAACATCATTATCAACAATAGCCAAATTTTGGAAAGAGCCCAAATATCCATCAATTGATGAATGGATAAAAAAATAAATAAATGGTAAATATATGTAAATATATATATGTACACACACACACAATGTATACACACACCCTTACACACACAATGGAATATTACTCAACCATCAAAAAGATTGAAATCTTGCCATTTGCAACAATGTGGATGGAGCTAGAGTATATTATGATAAGTGAAATAAGTCAGTCCTGTCAGAGAAAGATAGATACCATATGATTTCACTTACATGTGGAATTTAAGAACCAAAACAGATGAACATAACAGGAAAAAAAAAAAAAAAAAGGAGAGAGAGTCAAACCAGAAAACACTCTTAACTATAGAGAATGAACTGAAGGTTGCTGGAGGGGATTTGGGTAAGAGAGGGCTAAATGGTAATGGAGATTAAGGATGGAAATTGTGATAAGCACTAGGTGTTATATGTAAGTGATGAATCACTAAATTCTATTCCTTAAACTAATACTATACTAAATGTTAACTAATGGAATTTAAATAGAAACTTGAAATTTCAAAAGAAAGGAAATAGAGGATTGTATATTTTGAGTTTGCTTCTAATAAGCTACTGTGGTGTCCTTTAAATATTTGATGTACAACATTATTTTGAGTAAACCTAAGTATTTATTACAGACAAAAGTTTCAATAAAGAACAAATATCACACAACATAGTAGAACCAAAAAAATAGATTCTAGATTATGATTTTCCACAGAAAAGAGAGTACTTATATTTTTCCTATAAAAAATAGATATTTAATTATATGCACACAAATACATTCGTTCACCATAAATTTATTTTTAAAATATTTATTTCAATGTATCTGAAAGGTTTTATTTAATGAACATTTTAATTCACATGAACATATATAGTGTCTAACATGAGGTAAAAAGGATACAGGACTAGAAGCTTTATCCTTACAAATCTTAACATCCATGTGTACATACTGGACAATAGAAGCATAGTGAATTTGAATAATTAATTCTGGTCAGATGTTTACTGATTAGCAAACTAATTATTTGAAAATCAGTTCTGGTTCTAGAGATATTTTATTTACACATTACAGTATGCTGGCAGGGAAGTTAAAATGTGTCACTGTAATTTTTTCCACTTATTAATTTATGTTCTTTTTCTAATTTAACTTAGTAAACAAATAATTCTCTGACTGTGTGTAAAAATGCACTCGTATAATTTCTGAGCCAGCTTTTATGCTCTAAATTCAATTTTTGGGTGACCTTGTCTACTATAGGGCCTTATACTGAAAAACATATTTTCTTGTATCCAATCCCTTATTATTTGACTTATTTCTTATATTTCATACTGTAGTTAACAGCATCACAAAGCCAAAGCCCTTATAGTTATATTTGAAATACCACCTCATGTTAGTCCAATCTTAGAGTTGTTCCTAAGATTGGCATTTCAACCTTAATCTTAAATACTCTGTTCAAGTATCCATTATGTTTGTATGAAGAAGACAAGCATGTCTTAATTAACCTAAATACTATTAGTCAAATTCATCATCAAGTCTAACAGCTATAGCAGTATTCTCAAGCCTTTTATGAACATGCACCTAACAACATATTCAAGTGCAGACCTTCGTAAATAACTATCTCCTTATGGTTTCTAAACAGGAAAAACACAAAATAGGAAATGATAGAAGTAAAATAATATTTTAAACATCTTATTATCTTTTGCTCTGTGGTAAAAATATAATTTAACATGTCTAGTATTCTTTTTTCATATTTCTGGAGTAATACTTTGTGATATAATGATTTAAGTAAATGTGCCTAGATGTGGATTTCTAATGCTTGATTTTAATGGTTACATGGAAGAAAATGATACCTTAACAAAATTTGTTGATCTAAAAGGAAAAAGTACATCTTGGACTGTATGAACTAAATTATATTTCATTTTCAATTACAATGTTCATTTTTTAAAAATGAACTCACACATTTTTTATCTTCACTGATATCAATCAGTTGTTTTTAAAACCTAATCTGTGCACATTATATTTTAATGTGCACATTATATTTTAATATATTTTAATAATTTTGATTACATCTTCAAATTCCACTGCAATTCTTCAAATGGAAAATTACTTAGAAGGTTAGAATATTTCTTTCTGAAGTTTTATAAAGTGTCTTAAGAGTTTTGTAAGTGAGATATTTACACTATTTGGTAGCAAAATTACACTGGGTGATTAACAGAGATACTAAAGAACTAAGGTAAAGGATACAAGTAAATTTACTTGAGATAAAGAATGCAAAAATCACAGCTGACATAAGATGAACACCAGACATGAACATCCCCCATCTGAAGTACATATTTTGTTGGCATTTCAGTGCTCATGGTGCTCTGGATGGAGAAGACCCTGTGGTCTTTCCTCAGTCTCCTTTCACCTTCTCTAGAGACCCACCCTCTGCAAATTCCTACAATCTACACATATCCTGGCTTGTATGAAGTATGAATCAAAGTAGATTCCATTTCAGTTTTTAGTAGATTGAGGCTTTAGTCTCTTCTAGATGCCAAAAACTTTCCCAAATAACTGCTTCCAAATTTATATTTGAAAACTTTATTTTAGAAGCAGTTATTTGGGGTGCTTGGGTGACTCAGTGGGTTGGGCCACTGTCTTTGGCTTGGGTCATGATCTCAGCCTGCCTCTCTGCCTACTTGTGATCTCTCTCTCTGTCAAATAAATGAATAAAATCTTAAAAAAAGGGTTGAGGGGCACCTGGGTCTCTCAGTGGGTTGAAGCCTCTGCCTTATGCTCAGGTCATGATCCCAGGGTTCTGGGATCGAGCCCTGTGTTGGGCTCACTGCTCAGCGGGGAGCCTGCTTCCTTTTCTCTCTCTGCCTGCCTCTCTGCCTACCTGTGATCTCTGTCAAATAAATAAATAAAATCTTATTTAAAAAGTCTTAAAAAAAAAAAAAGAAGCAGTTATTTGGACAAGTTTAAGTGCACCTGTTTTCTGTTTAATGATGTAGTTCTAACAACTCTTTATTCTAGCAAATTTGAAAAGATTTTAGAATATATCTTTTCATTAAATTTGTAACCAGCATGTAAGCTTGTCAATTCTGAATGAACTATGATCATCTCCCATAGCTCTTTGTGAAAACTTTTTACATGGTGAGATTATGGACAATTCAGAACATGCACTGATATGTAACACTCTTTCTAAGGTTGTACTCCAGAGTATTTTTTATTAAAATTCACATCAAAATAACTATTCTTTTAATAATAGCACATAAATAATAGTTTATTATATAAAATATTTTTAACTAAAATGTAATTTAAAGTATTTTTAAAAGTGTAATCTTATGTTAGATTTATAGGGGAAAATGGGAGAGCTTTTCTTTTTCTTTGCTTTAGAACAAATTCTAAACACATTGGAGTTGGATAGTCTAAATTTTCACTAAGATACACAAACAACTGCAACATTTCAAATTTCAAGTACTCAAAAATTCTTTCATTTTTTTCATTCTTTTTTACTTTTTTTGAAGATTTTATTTATTTATTTTGAGAGAGAGAGAGAATGAGAGAGAGAGATAGAGCAGGAATGGGGGTGCAGAGGGAGAAGGAGAGGCGCACTCCCTGCTGAGCAGGGTATCCAATGGGGGACTCGATTCCAGGACTCTGAGATGATGACCTAAACAGTAGGCAGACGCTTAATGGGCTGAGCCACCAGGCACCCCAAAAAATTCTTTCTTAAATAAACCAAGAGAAGCATACACACTTCCAGAAGATGAATAAATAAACTAGAACAAATAACTGGATTCCTCACATTATTCTTGGTTTTGGAATGATTTAAAATAAATGAATTTGGTTTATTGCTTTTATGTCATCATTTTAAGCCCAGAAAATTCTTCAATTTCACTACATATCTTACCTTATGCTCTCTAACTTCTAATTTGTCTGCTATTTATTTTAAATTGTCATTTAATTTTCTGAATGAGTTTGGCTGCTATATTTAACTGCCATTTTGTTCTGCGCAACTCTTTTTTTTTTTTAAGATTTTTATTTATTTATTTGACAGAGAGAGATCACAAGTAGGCAGCGAGGCAGGCAGGTGGAGGGGGGGGGCGGGGGAAGCAGGCCCCTTGCTGAGCAGAGAGCCTGATGCAGGGCTCTAACCCAGGACCCAGAGATCATGACCTGAGCTGAAGGCAGAGGCCTAACCCACCGAGCCAACCACGTGTCCCCTGCGCCACTCTTCTTAAGTGACTTTTTTTTTTCTTTTTATCAATTTGACAGACAGAGATCACAAGTAGGCAGAGAGGCAGGCAGCAAGAGAGGGGGAAGCAGGCTCCCCACTGAGCAGAGAGCCCGATGTAGGGCTCGAACCCAGGACCCCGGGATCATGACCTGAACCGAAGGCAGAGGCTTAACCCACTGAGCCACCCAGGTGCCCCTTAAGTAACTTTTTATAAGATGCCTTTAATGGAATAAAAAAATGTGAAATTCTATTAATTTTCATTTATTTTATTTTATTTTTAACACTTTTTAAAAAAAATCAGGTAAAATTAACATATACTATTGTATTAGCTTCAGTTGTATGATTCAGCAATTCTATACATTTCTCAGTGTTCATCAAGATAGATTCTTAATTCCTGTTATCCCTTTCTAATTTAAATACCCTAGTTAAGGGGCACCTGGGTGACTCAGTTGGTTAATGGACTGCCTTAGGCTCAGGACCTGATCCTAGGGTACTGGGATCGAGCTCTGCATCAGGCTCCCTCCTCAGTGGGGAGCCTGCTTCTCTCTCTCACTCTGCTGTTTTTGCCTACTTGTGCTCTCTCTCACTCTCTGTCAAATAAATACATAAAATTTTTAATAAATAAATAAATATCCTAGTTGAATACAACAAAAATATCCTAGTTAGCATTCACAGATTTTCAACTACTACTGATGATATATTTTTTCATCTTTTTAAATGGTTTTGCAGGCTAATTTAATTATTTCTAATTTTAGTTTTATACTCAGGGTTCTTCAGCTGGGCCTGGAGATGAAATTGACATGAGACAGAATAACAAGAGAAAAATGTATAAGTTTATTTAATACAAGTATTGTGTGACACTGGAGACTTCATAAGGAATGAAGACTAAGAAATGGTAAAAGGTATATGTTTTTATACTGGATTGAACAATAAGATATAATTGTGGCAAAGTAACAAAACTATGAGCAGAGGCCAAAGGAAGATAGATGACAATGTTTTTATCAAGGTCTCTTTGTACAGACTTCTCTCTTTTTTTCTGGTATGGAAGTCATCTCTTACATGAGAGTTTTTGTTTCCTGTTTTCAAAAAGAAAAAGGGAGTTAGAATACTCTTGTATCCACTACTTTTCAAGTGCCTTCAGCTCAAAGTAATCTTTATATCAGAGTAACATATTTGGGGTAGAATATCATGTCCTCCTTCAATGTCAGTTTTAGTGATTTCTTTTTTTTTTTTTTAAGATTTTATTTATTTATTTGTGAGAGAGAGAGACTGAGAGCGAGCACAGGCAGACAGAGTGGAAGGCAGAGTCAGAGGGAGAAGCAGGCTCCCTGCGGAGCAAGGAGCCCAATATGGGACTCGATCCCAGGACGCTGGGATCATGACCAGAGCCTAAGGCAGCTGCTTAACCAACTGAGCCACCCAGGCGTCCCAGTTTTAGTGATTTCAAAAAGGATATAGAATCCTTTTTAAATTATTTAATGTATATATTTTTTTTCAAACACATTTTAAATATTATATTTACATGAAAGTCTTCCATTAACCTGTAATTTATTCAGAATTGGTCTCTACTATGCTTCTGGTTATTGTTCCTACTTTAGACAAGTATTAATCCACTGCTTTGATTTTGTTGAATTCTGTGACTAAAATTTCTTATTAGATTATGATTCTTTGAGACTTAAGTTTTGCCTATCTTCAACTCCAACTTAAAGTATTCACTTCTTTTTTCCTTTAGAAGGCTTTCAACAAATATTTACTAAGAACATTTCTGGTAGTTTTTCCCACATTTATTGATCTGATGACAATCTTTCTGTGGGATTGGATGTTAACCTAGAATCCTTAGGTGAAGAATAAACATGAGAACCTTAAGAAAGTCCATGAAATAATTTTAGAAAAATAAAATCTGCATCTGGTAACAGTGTCCCTTCACATCTCTTGGGAAAAGAAATCTCATGACTCTAAAATATTTTGAGGGTTCAGTTTATATTTTTTAAGTTCTTATTGTTTGTGGAAATTCCTTTTAAAAGACTACTTGTTGAGGACTTGCAACATACACACACAAAATAAAAGAAATGTGGTATTATCACTGGGTTTTACTGTGGTTGCATAAATGGATCTATATCCTGCATAAGTGTTCTTTGGAAATCATATATTACATAAATGGAAAAAATGCATTCAATTATGTATAAAAGATATTATATGTTCTGTTACAGTACATTTTCCTATAATAATAATTCATATGTAATTTGTAAATATGCTAATTATTTAATATAATTTGGAAGTCTCATTGAAATATGCGCATTACTTTGTTGCATCACCAAGAAACCAAGCAGCTGAATACTAAGTTTACTAACATAAGGAAGGAGAAACAATACAGAGTAGCATTCTCAGTCACCCCATGTTTCTTTTGGATTAGCTTGACCTCATGCTCTGGCTTGGAAGAGCTTATTCTCAGTTTTCTGTGATAATTGTGGGGAAGAATCAAATACAGGACAAAGAGCCAGAGCTCTCCATCTCTGGTGCCACATCAATTCACACAGAGCTTTTAACTGTATCTTCACCTATAACTTCTGGACATATTTTCATTCTGCCTTTGTTTATAAAACTCAGATGTCTCTTGCCTTTGTTAGAACCCATCAAATAGCTGTTACCTATTTCTTTTGAAAAAAACAAATATTAGCTATAATATTTCTTAATGTATTAAACATTTTAAAGTGTTAGATTTTATTTGTGTGGTTATTTTCATGTACAAGTATTTTGGTTGCAAAGTATGATTAAGCCCATTTCTATTTTTAGTCACAAATATATTTTGGCTGGACATTATTTTCCACAAATACATGCATGGTGTTCCAGTAGAAACTTCTCTCTATATAATTTTAATACATTTGATTTGAAAGCTGTGGAACACATTTCACAAAGTTTACAAAAAAGAATATAATACCTTCAAATTTTAAAAAGAGGCATTTTACATACCGACATTAATCTCTAACTCAATTTTTTTTTTCAGAATAACAAATTATGGCCCCCAAATCTACCAAATGTGCGTAAGCTCACTTAATAAGCAACAAACACATGGGTCTGCTACTGTTCAATACCCTAACCACAGGACCATGACACAGGAAATTTTAGAATAACAGGGTAAAAGTAACAGGAAATTTGTTTTAATAGATATAGAGCATTTATCCATCCTATTTTATACATCATGGAGGTAAAATAAAATTATACATGGTTTAAGCATCATTAGATATTTTATTTTATGACAATTCCATGTCGTGGGATAGAGGTTTTAAAAAGATATGTAAAAGGTGAAAACAGAATATGAAAACAAAATCAAGAGACATTTAAAAACCAATTAGATTTTCAAATATATGCCAAATACATGCGGTAAACATGAATATGGAAGTTATAAGTAATAAAAGTAAAGAGAAAAAATGACTTCCTTTCAGCAAAGCTTTTAAAAGAATAAAGCAAAATATTTTCAATGAAAACCCAGCAGCTTATAAAATTGTTTGCCATTGCAACGATTAATTTCAAGTTTATAATGTGTTTTATTTTCACACTTTTGCAGTAATACATTCATTTCATGCCCAATTTATACCAGAGTTAGCCACAGAATTCCTTATAAAGACAAAGCAGATTTGTATTCAATCTTATCTTTTGAGCTATAGCAACATGACACTCTGTAAAACTGGAAGATACTAATGCAATGTACCAATAAAATGTAAGCAAGATCTATTTTAGATCTCTAATGGAAGAAAGGATTATTGCTTTAACAGCAACCATAGTTTTGATCTATTCAGCACATATAAATCTATATTATCTGAGTCAGTATAAATCAATTCTCAAAATTTAGGGAGGCATTAGTTTTTGTGGCTGTGTGTGTGTGTGTGTGTATCATTAAGTTAACTAAAAAGGAGAATAAGGGTGTATGCTTCAGAGTTACAATGGAGAGTAAGCTTCATCTTTTTTAGTATATTCCATCACATGGCAGCTTTTAAGGTTGGGGGAATTAAAAACAATATAATGGAACAAAACTGGATTTTGGAGTGGATTGTAATAACTATAATGGGGAAAAAATCCCTCTTTGAAAATAAAGGCTGCAAATGACAATAATGGTGTGAAATCTGGTCTAGTGTGAGAGCCTTAATTAATTAACAAAAAAGTACATAAACCTATTTAGAATGAAAGGCTAAAAAACAAAAAGCCCATATTCTCTAGAAGGTCTTTCTTGATGTTCTTCTTCTGTTAAAGATTCTATGCTTGTAGATCACTAATAGTTATCCATACAAATTTTTCAATGATATTGAAATTATTGTTCACTTTTTATCAAATTAATTTGTTAGTGACTTTTTTTACT